>NC_139697.1:14908821-14936321 GCF_964188405.1 Protomyctophum parallelum | reverse complement strand
AGCAGGTGTATACTGTGCACCCATTTATGTCTGTCCCTTTTATGCCCATATATGGAGTTCTTTGTCAGGCCTGCCCAAATATGGAGTCTATGCAGAACATGGCAGAACATGGGATGTCAGAACAGGCCAGCTCCATATATGGAGATCTAGGGGTGATCAGGTGTGATCAATTGTCTGGATCCATCCCAGGCAGGGGCTTTTGTGCTGGTTGTGGACAACCGGCTATCCGACGGACTCGACAGCGGGCACTGCACTCCCTGTGGTCGTGTGGAACGCGGCTGTCACAGGATTTTAGTCCACTAAATGTACAGTTGATTTTGTTCGACAAAGATGTATTTTGGCGCGCCTTGATGCCTGGTTTTACACTTGGTTGCATGCTGAACACACAGTTAGAGAATGTAGAAGAATTGTTATTTTGGTCAACGCTTGCATGCCTGCATGTTCTCCCTACTGTACCAACATAAATACATCATGGAACAAAACAACAAAATATTCAATGTCTTGGGTCATGAGAGGCTGAACATGCATCAAATGGTGGTCCGTGGCTCAAATACAGAATAATGAATGTGCCTTGATATGAAATTGGTTGAAAACCACTGCCCTAGACGGAGACTCCCTTTGTGTATTGTCTTGTGATGAACGAGCGGCATTGAGAAAGAGCCGCAAGGGTCAGCCCTGCTATATCAACCTGGACGGCTTTATGTGCTTTATGTGCCGAGCCCCTAATGAAGACTGATGAAATTAGCCGCCTCAGGGGCGGAGGTGAAATCACAGCGCCATTATGTTGTTTGCCATTCAAAGGGCCATTTTTCCAGCATACATTATGAAGCCGCCGTTTTCCCCCCGACTGCTTGTTTTTGTATTGTCTTGGTGTTACAGTACAGTATGTGCTCTGTGTTGTTTCTGATGTGGGTGTTTGAACAGACTGTGAAGACGAATATCCTTCGGGACAATAAAGATTATTATTATTATTATATACCGTGGTTTTCAACACTTTTACAGAATATAAATGCATAATAATGAACCTTGATATGAAAAGTTTCCACATGAAGGTCCATTATTTATTCTGCATTTGAGCCACAGACCACCATTTCGATGAGATTTGGCCTCTCGGACCAAAAACGTACGAATATGTTGTTGGATAAGACTTTGTCCACATCTAGGAGAGACAACAGGCCAAACGATCAAAATATAAATTCTTCTCTAATTGTGTAGACTTCTTGTGAATTTCCACCCGACAGACTGAGAAATCTGTGGCTCATTGTGGGCTCTTAATTGTCTCTTGATTATGTGAAGTCATGCACCCCATAATGGGGATGTCTGTTTAATTAACCTATATGTTGAGCATGGGTGAAAAGCTTGACAAATGGGTATACCTCTGACATTGCAGCATTAAAGGAGAATTCCGGACCGGACATTATATCCAACAGCCAGTGGTAGTGGCAAAAAGCAAATCTCCATCCAGAACGCATCGGAGCTCAGAGATGCACGCTGGGTCATAGTCTCGTTCGCCTTTTTACAGAAGGGACAAAACCACCCACTTTGAATGTTTCAGATTTCAGATTTTATTAAAGGGATATAGCCCCTTGAGATGCAGCATCTCATTTTAGAGGGTGGACCCGTAACATGCAGACAAGATACATAAGACGTACAGTACGCTGCAGATACAGACAATATACAAATCCATACATACATAAATATATACACAGACAGCTTGCTCAGCCTCTCCCACCCACCCCACCAACCACCACATCATCAGCTGTTAAGCAACAGAGGAATGTGCTATCGGTGAATGTGCTATAACTGGTACTTTAAAAACATAAACAAGGTGAGTCAAGATGTAAATGAAGGGAAGTTCTAAAGCAACTGAAGGGTGAAATCGATCTAAGAGATAGAGGAAGATTATTCCAATCAAATGGAGCTTTATAACATAAAGACCTCCGTCCAACCTTGTTGAAAATGTTTATTTTAAAGTAAGGGTATTGTAGATGTCTAAGTGGATATGATGAAGTAGACTGGGCCAAGTATAAATACATGTATAAATGAAGACCAATGTAATTGCCTTCTTGATTTAGTCTGCAGCCAATGTTATCAAACGGTAATCACCAATATGTTCCTTATCAGACCATGCGATGGTGTAATATGGACATTTCCTACACACTGTCTACCGCGACTATAGGGAAACTAGGAAATGACTGCCACCGAAGCGAAAACGATGTGAAACTGTGCTATACAACAACAACAACGCTTCATGTTTAGTTATGTGGCCGGTTAAGACTGAGGTTAGGGTTAGTAATCGGACAACGTGACCAACACGACATCAATATGTAGGAAATGTCTATACAGGCTCCATTGCATGGTCTTTATCAGGGCTGATAACGGAGATTTAATCGTCTGATAACATCAGAAACCGCTAACAAAAACACTGTCCATATTTGGTCATTATGAAAGACAGCTTATTATTATTATTATTATATACAGTATTTATGGGGCATTGGCACGGCAAAGTTTGAGAACTGCTGGAATTTGGAAGGTCTAAAGAATCAGGGCAGTAACTAGGGAGGCCTTCGTTGGGCCTCAGTTCGGCCTTGTGCCCCTCAAAAAACATGGCATGCCCTGAGGCCACATGTAGTCTTAATGCCCCAGCTGACTGTACCACTTTCTCCTCTCTTTCTGTGTGTGTGTGTGTGTGTGTGTGTGTGTGTGTGTGTGTGTGTGTGTGTGTGTGTGTGTGTGTGTGTGTGTGTGTGTGTGTGTGTGTGTGTGTGTGTGTGTGTGTGTGTGTGTGTGTGTGTGTGTGTGTGTGTGTGTCTTTCTGCTTGGTTGCGTTAGGGTTGGTAGTGCGATGTTGAGCCACGGTTCACTGCCTGATGATAATTACAACGGCCGGATGTTTCCGTCTCTCGGTTTCACTGCAGAGCAGATCTCTGAAACAGGACTTCTGCTTGAACCACCAGCACTTTCTGAGCATACTGCAGGCCTACGCAACCCCCTTTGACACTGATTATAATTGTGCGAGCATTATAATTGTATACAGGCCAGGCTGTGTGCTTGGCCTGTATATACACTTGGAAATAGGGCTGTCACGATTACACATCTGAGTTGACGATTCATTGAGTTGAGACAAAGAACAATTTAAGTCCATAATTTATTCTGACCCCTCATGCCCCTCCCCCAAAAGCCCCTTCCGTCTTGACCCCTTATATCCATAATTTATGATGGATAATAATTACTTTTGTATGGACTTTAATGTTCCTTCGTCTCAACTCTTCAATTGTCAACACAAATAAATTGTGATTAGCAATTTAATTGTGTTTTTTGGCAATGGACACTAAAACATAGGACTACATTTTTTTTATTTCCGTTTGGTTTTTAGGCTTCATAATCACAAATTGCACAAAGAAATTAATTAAAATAACACATATTGTAATTGTACACTTTCCAACTAATTTCTGCTAGACAGATAACTCGGGCGGAAGCCTTGTATGTGAGTCTTAATACTTTTCATGAAATGGAAGAAAAATATAACCTGTGTTCCAAAGAATCCGATTTAATGTAGTTATTATTTAGTGACAAGCTCTTGTCAATACTTTGTATTGGTTCAATACTTTGTATTGGTTCAATATTTATAAAAAGCCAATTTGCCTTGCCTGAGGCCCATAGAGCATCGCAGCCCCGCCCCCGACGAGCGGCCCGGAATTAATCCCATTAATTTCTCCTTAGACCTTTCAGAAAGTATGCATTTAACTATAGCTATAGCTCAATGGGTATTATCAGAATATAGAGCTTATTTTAACCAAAAAAATCCCCTTACCCTACCTTTAACTGTATACTTTCACTTAAACACATCTAAATACTTTTTTGTGACACTGTAGTAGGAGTAGCCTTATTTACGAGAAATAATAATTCACCATTTGTCAGCCTTCTGATTGGTCCCTGACTGACAAACCAGCAGGCTCTTGCTTTCTGTCTTGTTCCACCCTGCATGGTTCCGCCTTGTTTATGTTGAATTTGCTAAAACATGATTTTTGGAAAAGACTAAAAACTAGAAAAAGTGCCCTTCTGGGCACAGGTCTCCACCAGGATAGGAATGTAGGACATTGCAGCTTGCCTTCATCTGGTGGCAACAAAAGTAAATTATCCACAGATCCGTGCAGTTAGAGGTAAAAACACTTTTCGGCCAGTAATAGCGCCACCTTGAGGCTGAGTTGAAATTGTTCATGTGGCATTTCGTCCTCGGCCTAGTGGGAATGTGCATGCACAATTTCACGGAAATCACGCGATGTGTTCATGATTTGCAGCATTTTGTTTGAAACTGAGCACTCCTGTGAACTTTGGAAGCCAATCTTAACCAATCAGGATGGAGTCTGAGAAATCTGAAAGACACGTTTCGTTGAATGGCTCTAGAGAGACTGTGTACCAATTTGCGCGATGTTTGGACAAAATCTGTAGGTGTACTGTGCAAAAACTTGTTTTGCACAAAGCGGCCTCCTGGTGGCGCTATAACAGGCCGTTCTGGAAAGTTTGGGGCAGAGGTTCATCGTTGGCATCCAGGGAGTGTGTGTGCAAAATTTGGCATCGACCGGGTTAACGGTGGCTGCTCACGGACACACACACGGACGGACACACGGACGGACGGACACACGGACGGACGGAGTGCAAAACATACTCTCCCCCCATGCCTTCGGCCTGGTGGAGACAACAAACATGATATGCCCAGTCACCATGCTGCACCTGTGATGTACCTTTTATACTGACACCAAGTTTAAAATATGAATTGAATGCACAGAATATCAATACGAAGCAACTGGAAAAAACACCTTTTTTCAATGGTAGTGGATGGATAGGGAGGATTTTTATCCAACCACGAAACGGCAACCAATGGGTGTGAAGAGTGGCACAACCATGGGCGGGACTTGACAAAGGGTGAATTTCCAGCTGCAGCAACCTCTCGTTTATGAACATCTATAATCGGTTTGTGTGCCTCAACCTCTGCCTCAGCTCACATGGGTTTTGTTTGTGTGCCTCAACCTCTGCCTCAGCTCACATGGGTTTTATGGGTAAGTCTCTCATTGGCTTATAGAGGCAGCCTAGAGGCAGCCAATGAGGAAGTGTCGACTATACGGTCGGTAGTAGAGGTAAGCGAACATGTCCAGCCGTTTTTCAAAGAGCTGGCAAAAAAATAATAATTGAGAAATATGGAGATTTGAGGTTTCTGCCCAACAGCAACCACAAGACTTGAAAGGCCTTGATGTTTTCTACCATACGGTACATATTGGAGAACAGCTGCCCCCGCGGCAGTGAATAGAATGGACTAGCCGCCTATCCCTGTGCTGCTGCTCAACTAAACCATGAAGTGTGTAGAAAATGGTTTCAATAATTGCCTATATGTGTTTTTTTTTCTTCTTCTGTTGGGCCTTCCCCGGCTTACGCAGGAAAAGGCCCTGAGCTTAAAGACGCTGAATGGTAAAAGCACTCCCATGGAGTTGAAGAACGGCTCATGTGTTAGACCATTAAACTGGGTCCCAGAACGAATGTGTTTCCCCCGTTTTAGCAGAGCGGTTTAAGCATCATTCAGAATGAGGTTTTGTGTGTGTGTGTGTGTGTGTGTGTGTGTGTGTGTGTGTGTGTGTGTGTGTGTGTGTGTGTGTGTGTGTGTGTGTGTGTGTGTGTGTGTGTGTGTGTGTGTGTGTGTGTGTGTGTGTGTGTGTGTGTGTGTGTGTGTGTGTGTGTGTGTGTGTGTGTGTGTGTGTGTGTGTTCTCCCCATGGCCAGCTGGGGCGCCTGATGGAGGGGGAAAGGAACTGGTCAGAATAACGTGTTCCTTCCACGCGCTACGTCCTACCGGGGAAACTCCCCCCCCCCCCCCCCCCCCCCCCCGGGGCCTGCGGCCTGCTCACTCCTCATGCATGCATTGAAGGAAGCATGAGCTCAGTTTGGGGGTCTCCCCATGTTGGCAGAGGTAGAGTATAGAGCCCAGGATTACAGCTTTAGCAATTAGCAGGTGAGAAATGGGTTACAAAATCATGGGATACAAATATAAAAAAAGACGAAAGAAGTATACTCGTCTTATCAATTAAAACCGCTAGGTGCTTTAGACAATTAGTAGACTCGTCTTATCAATTAAAACCGCTAGGCGCTTTAGACAATTAGTATACTCGTCTTAGCACTGAATGTGTTTAAGTAGAAGCAGCTGTAACACATTATGGAAAAAATACAATTAAATGTGTTTAAGTAAAAGCAGCTATAACACAATATGAAAAAACACAATTAAAGGTCTGCAATGAAAGCAGTGAAGTTTGACTTGAGTAAAAGCACAAAAGTATTGACTTCAATATATACTTACAATATATCGACAGTTAAGAACCATGGACAGTTCAACACCATGGACAGTTCAACACCATGAAGTCATGGACAGTTTAGAACCATGGACAGTTCAACACCATGGACAGTTCAACACCATGAAGTCATGGACAGTTTAGAACCATGGACAGTTCAGAACCATGGACAGTTCAACACCATGGACAGTTCAACACCATGGACAGTTCAACACCATGGACAGTTCAACACCATGGACAGTTCAACACCATGGACAGTTCAACACCATGGACAGTTCAGCACCATGGACAGTTCAGCAACATGTCAGGACCATGGACAGTTCAACACCATGGACAGTTCAACACCATGAAGTCATGGACAGTTCAGAACCATGGACAGTTCAACACCATGGACAGTTCAGAACCATGGACAGTTCAGAACCATGGACAGTTCAACACCATGGACAGTTCAGAACCATGGACAGTTCAACACCATGGACAGTTCAACACCATGGACAGTTCAACACCATGGACAGTTCAACACCATGAAGTCATGGACAGTTTAGAACCATGGACAGTTCAACACCATGGACAGTTCAGAATCATGGACAGTTCAACACCATGGACAGTTCAGAACCATGGACAGTTCAGAATCATGGACAGTTCAACACCATGGACAGTTCAGAATCATGGACAGTTCAACACCATGGACAGTTCAGAACCATGGACAGTTCAACACCATGGACAGTTCAACACCATGGACAGTTCAACACCATGGACAGTTCAGAATCATGGACAGTTCAACACCATGGACAGTTCAACACCATGGACAGTTCA
The DNA here is from genome assembly GCF_964188405.1 of Protomyctophum parallelum. Lineage (NCBI taxonomy): Eukaryota > Metazoa > Chordata > Actinopteri > Myctophiformes > Myctophidae > Protomyctophum > Protomyctophum parallelum. Next base: position 14,929,168 of record NC_139697.1, on the reverse strand, counting down.
GAATCATGGACAGTTCAGAATCATGGACAGTTCAACACCATGGACAGTTCAGAACCATGGACAGTTCAACACCATGGACAGTTCAACACCATGGACAGTTCAACACCATGGACAGTTCAACACCATGGACAGTTCAGAACCATGGACAGTTCAACACCATGGACAGTTCAACACCATGGACAGTTCAACACCATGGACAGTTCAGAATCATGGACAGTTCAACACCATGGACAGTTCAACACCATGGACAGTTCAGAATCATGGACAGTTCAACACCATGGACAGTTCAGAACCATGGACAGTTCAACACCATGGACAGTTCAGAACCATGGACAGTTCAACACCATGGACAGTTCAGAACCATGGACAGTTCAACACCATGGACAGTTCAACACCATGGACAGTTCAGAACCATGGACAGTTCAGAACCATGGACAGTTCAACACCATGGACAGTTCAACACCATGGACAGTTCAACACCATGGACAGTTCAGAACCATGGACAGTTCAACACCATGGACAGTTCAACACCATGGACAGTTCAACACCATGGACAGTTCAGAACCATGGACAGTTCAGAACCATGGACAGTTCAGCACCATGGACAGTTCAGAAACATGGACAGTTCAACACCATGGACAGTTCAACACCATGGACAGTTCAGAACCATGGACAGTTCAACACCATGGACAGTTCAGAACCATGGACAGTTCAACACCATGGACAGTTCAACACCATGGACAGTTCAACACCATGAAGTCATGGACAGTTCAGAACCATGGACAGTTCAACACCATGAAGTCATGGACAGTTCAACACCATGGACAGTTCAACACCATGAAGTCATGGACAGTTCAACACCATGGACAGTTCAACACCATCACCATGGACAGTTCAACACCATGAAGTCATGGACAGTTCAACACCATGGACAGTTCAACACCATGGACAGTTCAGAACCATGGACAGTCAGAACCATGGACAGTTCAACACCATGGACAGTTCAACACCATGGACAGTTCAACACCATGGACAGTTCAGAACCATGGACAGTTCAACACCATGGACAGTTCAGAACCATGGACAGTTCAAACACCATGGACAGTTCAACATCCATGGACAGTTCAACACCATAGGATAGTTCAACACCATGGACAGTCAACACCATGGACAGTTCAACACCATGAAGTCATGGGACAGTTCAGAACCATGGACAGTTCAGAAACATGGACAGTTCAACACCATGGACAGTTCAACACCATGGATAGTTCAACACCATGGACAGTTCAACACCATGGACAGTTCAACACCATGAAGTCATGGACAGTTCAGAATCATGGACAGTTCAACCACCATGGACAGTTCAACACCATGAAGTCATGGGACAGTTCAGAACCATGGACAGTTCAACACCATGGACAGTTCAACACCATGGACAGTTCAACACCATGAAGTCATGGACAGTTCAACACCATGGACAGTTCAACACCATGGACAGTTCATACACCAGGACAGTTCAACACCATGGACAGTTCAGAACCATGGACAGTTCAGAACCATGGACAGTCAGAACCATGGACAGTTCAGAACCATGGACAGTTCAACAACATGGGCAGTTCAGAACCATGGACAGTTCAACACCATGGGCAGTTCAACACCATGGACAGTTCAACACCATGGACAGTTCAACACCATGGACAGTTCAGCACCATGGACAGTTCAACACCATGGACAGTTCAACACCATGGACAGTTCAGCACCATGGACAGTTCAGCACCATGGACAGTTCAGCACCACAGCACTGTCATGGAACTGACCTTGGTGCTGAATATAGAACCGCCTGCATGGGGAAAAGCAGTGGTTTACAAAGATGAATAAAACTAACTCGTCTACAAGATCTCAATGCATCTCAGGGAGGTGCTTTGGAGTGATTTTCCTTTAAAACGTATTGATTAATTGCAGCCCTATATTATGGCGTGTGTAACATATCCAAATTACAGATAAATATTATAGATAGTAACTATTTATACAGTATTTCTTTATCTGCAAATATACTGGTGTACTGTTGCATACTAGAGTCTAGGAATACACAGCTTGCTTGCTTTTTTTCCCTAGTGTTCTGCTTTGCTTGCTAGGTGGCGCTGTTTATTAGCATTAGAGGAGCCTGCATGCTCTACCACGGTGGCGTTACAGCGCACGGGCACGCGTACACACACACGCACGCGCGCGCGCACACAGACGGATTGCTTCATCGTACTATTTCGTCGTACGACAGTGTCGTTCAACAACGGCAATAATTTGATCTTCAACTTAAAACATATATCGTACAGGCACACGGGCGCGTCACGCCCAAATCCGCCCTTGAGAACTATGACAAAGCATGAATACCTATAAGTCAATAAGGGTGAGTATATGAAGCAAGGTCGATCGTGAGTCGAAAGATCGATTAGAATTACGGAGCTGCATGGTGAGTTCTCTCTCTCTCTCTCTCTCTCTCTCTCTCTCTCTCTCTCTCTCTCATCTCTCTCTCTCTCTCTCTCTCTCTCTCTCTCTCTCTCTTCTCTCTCTCTCTCTCTCTCTCTCTCTCTCTCTCTCCTCTCTCTCTCTCTCTCTCCTCTCTCTCTCTCTCTCTCTCTCTCTCTCTCAGGATGTATTTTAGCATGTTATAGCCTCAGTTAAAATCCTCGCCAACTTCTAAGATTGTACAAATGGAACCAAATGGATGCGCTGTCTTGGAGCTAGGTTGTTTTTTAGCCTATAGGCCTATACACAATATTGGAATTGGTCATTTTATTTTGGAATGCAGTGCTTTGGACGCTTGTCCCATATGGGAGTACAATGCTGTATACCTAACTTCCCTATATACTTTCCCTGGCGCGCGCTGCCTCCAGATAGCGACAAGAAGCCAATAAATCAAATTCGGGGCTTCATGTCAAGAGGCTGATCCTCTCTCTCCCTCTCCCTCCCTCTCCTCTCCCTCCCTTCTCTGTCTCTCTCTGCCTCCCCCCCTCCCCCCCTCCCTCCCTCCTCTCTCTCTCTCTCTCTCTCTCTCTCTCTCTCTCTCTCCCTCTCTCCCTCTCTCCCTCTCCTCTCTCTCTGTCTCTCCCTATATCTGTCTCTGTCTGTCTGTCTGTCTGTCTGTCTGTCTGTCTGTCCCACGAATTAAATTCGAAGGAGCTTTATTTGCATGATGAAACGTATACGTTTTGCCGCAGAGAAAGTGTCAATGTCAAAACACAGTTAAACAACGTATAAGAAAAGAATGGGGGAAGTACAGTAGCCTATACATATAGGCAGGAGCCGCAGGAATGTAGGCAGTTGAGTTGGAGGTGCACTATAGCCTCGATACCCAGGCTTTCACTGCACCGACAGTGCAGGGCAGTGGCACAGCATTTTGTTAAACGGAACTACAGTATATCCAGCTGTTAAAGTCACATTGCGACGTTATAATAGGCTAAATATTATATTATAACAGTGTCTCTCAACACACGCACACACACTCCTCTCTCTCTGTCCCTCTGTCGTGCGCGCAACTGTATGCTACGCTGCGCACAGCACGGCAGAGAGAGAGAGGACAGCGCTCTATTTTCTCCTACAGGCACCGAGGAGGAGGAACGCGCATGCAGCCGCATTCTCTCTCTCTCTCTCTCTCTCTCTCTCTCTCTCTCTCTCTCTCTCTCTCTCTCTCATCTCTCTCTCCTCTCTCTCTCTCTCTCTCTCTCTCTCTCTCTCTCTCTCTCTCTCTCTCTCTCTCTCTCATCTCTCTCTCTCTCATCTCTCTCTCTCTCTCTCTCTCTCTCTCTCTCTCCTCTCTCTCTCTCTCTCTCTCTCTCTCCAGTCACCACCATATCTCCACACACACACACACACACACACACACACACACACACACACACACACACCTTCCTCTTCTCGCCTTCCTCAGACTTTTTTCTTCCTAAGGCTGCTTCTACACAGAGCAGCCAGGGGCGTCGCTCGGATCGGATCGGATGATCATCCAGCCTTATAGGCTGTATACTCTCTACTTCTTCTCCTCCTCATCGTCGGTCTGTTTTCGCCCCGACGCCCGTCCGTTGGTTGCGCTTTGGTTCTGCATGGTTCTGCCGGTCTAGTAGGATATTCGACGGAGTGTTGTTGACTTGATGTTGGATATATTTGTTGGCAGCTAGGAATGATGCACTGCTGCTGCTGCTGCACATAGTTCACGTTGCCGTCTCTCATCTCTCGACTGGGAATTTATTACTCCGAAGGTGAATTATTTTGTGTCCATAACAACTGTCAACGAGAGAGACTGCACATAAACCTACAGATCCTATATACATCATTACAGAGGAACGGATTCTTGTTTTTTTTGAGTGACGGTTGGACATATCCATGTAGGCTATTTCTTATAATGTTGAACGGCTGGTTCAAAATTAATCGAAGATGAAAGGGCTGCTTTGAGTTGGATATAAGCTAACTGACAGAAGAGATCTCTGATCTCTCTCTCTCTCTCTCTCTACATACGATCGTCTCTTCAAGTCTCTCATCTGTGGTGCAGTTTCAAGCCTCCATGGAGCTGTGTGGAATATCCTTACAGAGGCGCTGGCTGCTGCTGCTGTCATCATCATAGAATTATACATATTTCCTTCGTTTCATATAGCCGATAATTGAAAGGAGACGAGTGTATATAGCCCATATAGGGTATATACTGCGGGGGACTCTATTATAGCTGCTGCGGCTTTCTCTTCTGTTATTTTCTATACTCTCTCTCCCTCTCTCTCTCTCTCTTATGTCTTTTTTTGCGGGGGATCCGTTTTTATAACAACAAATCCAAACCACCTACGGATTATCTTCCCGGGTTCTGGTGGTGGTGGTGGTGGTAGGCACTGGGACCGCCTCCCCTCATCGCGGCTCTACTACGAGCCCCCGAAATTGTGTGCAGCGATGCCTCATCTGTGAGTGAGAGGGGGGGTCGTCGGACGGGTCGGACGGGAGGAGCACCAGCGCGCCGGGATCTTAAGCGTTGTGCAGGGTTCGATCCCCCTGGGGAGGGGGCTGCCTTGCCTGCCTGGACGGGTAGTGAGGAGGGGGTGTGTGTGTAAGGGCTTCACATGGCTCCAGCATCGGCCCGGATGAGGAGGTGGGAGATGCCGGCGCTGCTCCTCCTCGCGGCCGTCCTGCTGCTCGCGGCGGTTCCCACCGCGCGGGGCAAGGTGTGCAACGACCGCACGCGGCACGGCCAGGACAACAGCTGGTTCTCGCGGGACGGGGAGAGGCTGCCCATCATGGTGCTCATGCCCATGAACGAGTCGGCGCTGATGAGCGGCATCAGCCAGGGCATCGAGCCGGCCGTGCAGCTGGCCATCCGACACGTCCGGGAGAGCGGCCGCTACCCCTTCTCCCTCATCACCAAGATCTACGACACCGAGGTACTACTGAGACACATCCATCCATCCATCCATCCATCCCCCAAACACCGAGCAGGATGCACTGTCCATCCAACAACTCCCAAATGTTTAGCCTGCCCTACACACCGGGAAACCAAAGGGAACGCCATGTATAGGGTCCATTTGGTTACAGTCCCCATTCGATTTTTTTCTCTCTCATGTGTTGGTATTTGTGTGTGTGTGCGCGTGCGTGCGTGTGAGCGCGCAGCCTACAACACACGGCTGACTGGCCGGCGCTCCATGGGGGTGTGCGTGCATGCTGCGCGCAGAGCGGCGCGCGCGCGTCCGTGTGGAATTCACGGGCAATCATTATGTCACGCTCTTCTTGTTCATTATACGTCATTTCTGTCTGACTGCCTGTGACGTCATACAGCTTGTATTGCTGTAGCTTGTCGCTTAATGTCATCGCCATCATTTCTTGCATTATTGAGGGCTCCCTATTATATGCCCAGCTTTGTGTGTTTGTTTTAGCAATGTTGTGATTGGCTGACTGAGCACCCCATATTTCTGATTTTATGCATTGAAGATAATAAAAATCACACCCGTGTGAAGTGAGGGGCGCTAAGAGTGCCTCTCACTTCACACAGGTGTGATTATTATTATAGGCTATTTTCTAAATAAATAAAAAATGTCGTCCAGGCAGTGAACCTGATACACTGCAGAATGTGTGGCGCGCGCGGCGCGCGTGCAACAAGCTTGTGACAGACAGAGTTGGAAAAGACCTTGAATCACGCACGTGCCTGGTATAGTATAGCCTGTGGCGTGCATGCACATGCACACACACGGCAGGCGACACCACCACCCTGCAGCACCACAGACAGACAGACAGACAGACAGACAGACAGACAGCGGGCAGTTTTGTGTAATGTGAAAGCTTGATTTGGCCTATATATGCTCAGTAAAATAACAGATTTACAAGCTTGTTGTGATCTTGTAGATCTAGTTATTTAGCAGTGGCGGCCTTATATATGTTTCAATCGTTTCAACGGGCCTCGAGCCTCCAGGGGCCTCCCCAAAAAATAAATAGTAGTAGTAGTAGTAGTAGTAAGGTAGTAGTAGTAATATTGCATTGCATCGCAGCCTTCCAATCAGCCTTGTCAATTATTCAGCCTCATCCTGTACGTCCACTTACCACGAGTTGGCAGCAGCTATAATAATCACTGCAGGTACTCGACCTATCATGTCACGTTGACCTGTGTTGTTTGGTAATTGTTCCCACTTCCCAGTGTGTGAACTCACTGCACTAGCAGCGCTGACAGTTGCGATTGCATCACTGTATAGCCTATATGCTGCCTTCCAGTTATACCTTAAAGTAAAACAAAATGTTTAATCAAGCAAGCTGCTTTTGTGTATTTTCTACTTGGCTGTGTATGCTGGTCATGCTTTGAAGTCCGATAATACACACTGACAAAAGTATTAAATAATTATTAATTATTAACATTATGACGCCATGAACGTGGCCTCCCGATCCTTAAGGCCACCCCTGTTATTTAGCAGTGGTGGAAAAAGTATACTCAAATGTTTTACTTGAGAAAAAGTACCAATACTGCAATGTAGAAATACTCTACAAGTAAAAGTCCAATAGCTTAATCAAAATTCACTTGAGTAAAAGTACAAAAGTATTGGCATCAAATATACTTAACGTACCAAAAAGTACTCATTACAGAATCTTTCATTTTCAGGCCTATATACTGTAGCATGCAACAACGCCAGTGTGTGCAACTATAGCATATACTGTACATCAGACTTCAAAGACGCCCGAGGAGCTTTGGATACATTAGATATCAGATATTTTAATAACCTCGCGACGTCTAGCCTACGTGTCATGACTCACAAGCAACCGCGGGGCCACAATTAGCAAACTGACACATGCGCGTGCGGCGCACGCGCATGTGTCAGTTTGCGCCTCTATTTTAGTGGCCGCATGCACACTCACACGTTGCATCATGATCAACAACAACATGCCGGCTGCACTTTAATTAATAGCCACTCCACCATCGATGTGTACAGAAATGTCACACGCCTCATTAGTCTATAATTGTGTGTGTGTGTGTGTGTGTGTGTGTGTGTGTGTGTGTGTGTGTGTGTGTGTGTGTGTGTGTGTGTGTGTGTGTGTGTGTGTGTGTGTGTGTGTAGGTGTGCATGCATGCTGTGCATCCACCATATCCAGAGAGGGAGTGGGCATGCAGGCTGTGCAGGGATACATTATAGGTGTGCTCTATTAATAAACATATGGGGCACCTCAATGTAAAATAAATGTCTGTTTTGTCCAAAATGTAAAATGTTGTTAAAATATTTTAAGTAAATGTGAAGTAGACATGATGTGAATTGTCAGACCAGATGATCCTTCAATGTTCTTGTTTATGCCCCGACATGACTGGAGGTTTTGTAGCAATTTGTAGCAATTGTAGAAATATCAGACCTACATTGTATAGAACATTTGATCGTGTTCCAATCATGTATTTTGATTTATTGAATACTTTAATAGTGTGCATGGACAAGCACATGCAGGGAAGTAGTCTACAGTATAGGCAAATACAAGGTCTGCTAAAATGATTTATCCAAGAAAGCCTATTGGCTTGTTTACTTTACTCTCCACTGGAGTCCTTTATACTATCCTAGAGTAGTATATATACACTTAAAAACATTTTCCAAAATATTTTATTCTTTAATTATTTTGACAAAAGAGCCAATTTTACATGCACGGGGAGGTGCCCATGCATGCAGATGTCCCTAATAGTAAGTAAGTAGCCTTGCCGAGCCATGAGGCCCATATAGGGGCAGGAGCCTATCTCCTGTTTCTGTAGCCATGAGGCCCATAGGGCAGGAGCCTATCTCCTGTTTCTGTAGCCATGAGGCCCATATAGGGGCAGGAGCCTATCTCCTGTTTCTGTAGCCATGAGGCCCATAGGGCAGGAGCCTATCTCCTGTTTCTGTAGCCATGAGGCCCATAGGGAAGGAGCCTATCTCCTGTTTCTGTAGCCATGAGGCCCATATAGGGGCAGGAGCCTATCTCCTGTTTCTGTAGCCATGAGGCCCATATAGGGGCAGGAGCCTATCTCCTGTTTCTGTAGCCATGAGGCCCATAGGGAAGGAGCCTATCTCCTGTTTCTGTAGCCATGAGGCCCATAGGGAAGGAGCCTATCTCCTGTTTCTGTAGCCATGAGGCCCATAGGGAAGGAGCCTATCTCCTGTTTCTGTAGCCATGAGGCCCATATAGGGGCAGGAGCCTACCTCCTGTTTCTGTAGCGTGAGGCAGCTTGATGTACAAGTACACCCCCTGGACATGACGCTAGTAGTATGTCGCAGGGACTTACCCCCCAATCCAACCCTTGATGCTGAGTGTCAAGCAGGGAGGCACTGGGTCCCATTTTTACAGTCTTTGGTATATGACCCGGCCGGGGATTGAACCCCGACCTCCCAGTCTCAGGGCGGACACTCTAAACCACAAGGCCATATACAGATGGGCACCCTATAAAAGTGCCCGTCTGTATATTATATTTATAGTTACCGTGCATTCATTCACCTTCCATCCACAGAGCTGGAGGGCATGGAATTCAGTCACGATCTGCAGTATTTTGTAAAAAGGAAACTGTGCCTGAAGATGGCGGTAATTTGATGTATGATTTTCTTTTCTTCTTTTCTTTTTTTCCACCCCTGGTTTGCTTGCACATTTTTGAAATGGGGCGGATTTGACATCACTCGGCCTTGGGAAACGAATTGACTCCCCGGGACAGGTTGTCCAGTGGAAAACTCGTATGAATCTGATCTCAGGTCAGAATTGGTTATATGTTATTGCTGTATACATTTTCCATCCATCTCGTCTGCCCAAATACATTGATTATTTGCATTAACCCATTTTGACCTGAGATCAGATTAAAAAAAAAAGTCTTCTACAGTTTTCTGAAAAAGCTTTGTTTCTATGTCAGTCGTTCTTCGATTTTTCAAAAATAGCAGACCTACAAGCTCGTAGTGCGCCACTCGGTGGCGCGCTATGAGCTTGTAGATCTGCTATTTTTCAATACCTAAAGCATAACATAATGCTAACGCCAAAAGGGGTTCCCGCCCAAAATGCGTTAAAAGGGGGGCAAACCGGCCTTTTTGTGAGCGATGCACTTTGGTGCCACCGCTCAAAAAGAGAGGTGTAGTTGAAAGGTTAAATAGATCACTTGGCACAAGTGCATGATTTATGTGTTGAATGTACCCGACATAGCTGATTTAAAAAAAAGAATATATATATATATATATATATATATATATAATTATATATATATATATCCAAAATTAGTTAATGACTCTTCACATACTTGACTAGAGCATGTCTGAAATAAATGTCAGAGCTGAAATCGACATGTAAATATGAAATAAATGCTTAAACATGTAGCTAGGTGTAATGTTATAGAGTCCACAGAAGTGAACCTTTCAAGCCTGTTTTCTGCAAGACATTACTCGATAGCCTAAGAGACATATCTCCAAAACTGGTGGGTCAAACTGAACAACCAATACGTCAATTTGAAGCTATAATTCATTCCCATGCTTTTCACATGACATGAAAAAAATAACTAAAATCCAAAACTTTTCAACGACAGCCTCTGTCAGAAGCGGTCACATGTAATGTTGACGAGAGGTTTCCGCCCGACAGCAACGATACAGTCACGCCAGAGATAACGGGGTCACACTTGCGCGGTGTTAATAGCCTATACTCTACATGTAGACTGTTGGTCCTATCTTTTGATGCTTGGCTCGTTTAATATACAGTGTTATCATTCGAGCGTGCGGATTTGTCCCTGCAACGTGCACGAGAAGATTAAATACCTGCAGCGCCATATGCTTTCGATGTCACTCCCATCAGTAACCCCCCCCTCCCCATAGCGTTTGTGTGCCCAGGTGTGTCGACATGAAAGCGCACGCGGGCTAAATCCCTGTTGACAAGAGGTATATATAAGCCCTCCTCGCATCGTATGCACTCAGAACCGCACGGGATTAACCCATCAACGCCGGGACAGCATCTGCCTCATTTTATAAACGATATTTTATACTCTATTGGCTATTCAACAATGGCAGATATAGGCCTATGCAAGCATCGTAGCGCGTCACTTCGTGCCGCACTATACGAGTTTGTAGATCTGCTATTCGGGAAAAATCAAAAATATTTGTGCAAATATTTATATATTTAAATTTTCAGCGTGAACATTTTTAACTAAAATCTTTGCCCCATGGAACAAAATATATTTTGAGATGGAGGTCGGCGGCCGAATACATTTAATTTTGGGGCGTCTTTGACATGAGGAACGTCTGAGAACTACAGTATACCGACATGGAAGCATACGTTATTCAGGAAGGAAAAAAACCCTGTTAGGATTACATTGTATAGGATCGGCCTCAGGTCTTAAGGGATTAATACGCCGTTATACGAGCATTATGCTTTTTTCTCCTCCTCCTCCTCCTCCTCTTCCATCGGGAGAGAGAGAGAAAAAGATGAGCCGTAAGCAGGAGGTCAGTAGGCCACGCGGTTGGCTCGGGCCTGTGAGCGATACAGGATGCGGCTGGCTCCATGCTGCATGCTGGGAAATCAATGGAAACCTCGTGAGTGGTGTCATTTGACCACCTCTGTGGTCAAGAACTAAATGGCGCTATATATATATATACGGCTTGGCACTGCTCTCCATTTCTTCACAGTATAAAGGCCTATTCATAATAAAGCTTTAGGTGACCTCATCACCTATATGAATATATGGCCTTTATCCCTAAAAAGAAAACAACCATAATATATCGTTGCTGTAGGGGCAGAAACCTCGCATCTGCATGATTTCACTTTTATCTGATTTATTCGTAAGATAAACGCTCTATAGTTGATCATGTGGCGGCGGTGGCTCAGGGGTAGAGTGGCTGGATGGCAAGGTTGCCAGTTCGAACCCGGGCTCCCCCAAAGTTAGTGTCGAAGTGTCCTTGAGCAAGACCCTGAACTCCTAATTGCTCCGGATGTGCTGGTTGGTGCCTTGCATGGTTTCCACCGCCATCGGTGTGTGTGTGTGTGATTCGGTGAATGTAATGCACAATCTATGTAAAGCGCCTTGGATAAAGGCGCTATATAAATGCCCCATTTACCATGCTACCGCGTCACACAAAAGCATCAAGCGTACCAGATCCTCTGTCTTGAGGAGCTGGTAGATCTGCTACTTTCGCTGTTTTTGAATTTGAATCCTGAAAAGTAACAGTTTTGGACATAATGAGGTTTCCACCCGACAGAGACCATATATATTTATGGCCGTTAAGAAACGAATTCCCTGATTCCCTGGCAATCTTTTAGCACAGTGGATCTCTTCATAATGTCAAAGACTCGCCCAGTTTATGCATTATACAGACCCCATGTAACTTTGAGAGTGTAGCTACAGGCTACTAATTGAAACCAAATGGACCCGTAATAATTATCTTTCATTCAGCTGCAGGGGCAACCCGTTGGGTATACCGGCTCAATGACCCCATGTGGGGGTCCCCTTGGATCCCACTTTTGAGAAGCACCTGTTTTTGCAAACGTCATGACATGCTTAAAGCACCTGTCTTCATAGCGTGCGTATAAGCCCTTGGGCTCTTATCGTATCATCTCCTTTCATAATAGTGAAATTAAATGTCACCGCTGCTACAGTGCAGATGTGTCCTCTGCATCTTAAAACAATCTCTGCTCTGCTGTTTTAGTCAAGGAAGGAGGAAGAAAGCCAGAGGCCACATGACTGTTACATCACTGCATGCGAGAAGCAGCTGTGTGTGCTTTATTTTCCAGAGAAATAATAAAGGAAACCGACGTGACATACTTGAGAGGGAGGGGAAGGGAGGGGGTGGGGGAGGTGGGGTTGAATGTTGTGACGCTCTGGATTAACAGCGTCTGCTAAATGCCTACATTGTAAATTGAATAATGTCTCACCTTTTGTGTTGTTGTTGTTGCTTGATCGTCTCATATACGTATAAAGACACACATATCACTTCACCCGTGAGACCCACTGAACAGGCTGGAGAGAGAGAGAGAGAGAGAGAGAGAGAGAGAGAGAGAGACCCGCTAAACAGGCTGAAGAAGGAACCCCTGTTTTGCCTCAAACGTAATGTTTGTGCCGACAACGAGGAAAAGAAAGATGCCGGAAGGGGGGGGGGGGGGGGGGGGGGATGTGTGTGTGTGTGTGTGTGTGTGTGTGTGTGTGTGTATGTGTATGTGTATGTGTATGTGTGTGTGTGTGTGTGTGTGTGTGTGTGTGTGTGTGTGTGTGTGTGTGTGTGTGTGTGTGTGTGTGTGTGTGTGTGTGTGTGTGTGTGCGTGCACAAACGCTGAGTTATACTGTTGACTTGGGGCTGTTTACATCACGAGGTGTGCATTACACCTTTGTTGTGTGTCAACAACAAAGATGCACATACCGAGAGACACACACACACACACACACACGTGCACACGTGCACTTGCACACGCACAAGCACACGACTACACAGTCAACCCTCGATCCACATGCTTGTGTCGCAAAACAATACTGTACAACATGCGTCAGTGCATCCGTTGCAGCATGCCTCTTGTGTGCGTGTACGTGTGCGTGTGTGTGTGTGTGTGTGTGTGTGTGTGTGTGTGTGTGTGTGTGTGTGTGTGTGTGTGTGTGTGTGTGTGTGCGGTACTGGGATTTAGTCCGGCAGATGTAAGTAATCAGTCCCAGAGCAGAGGCTCTTTATCCCTTTATCCTCTCTGACTCTCTGGGTGGGCCTATAGTAGCACCCTCCTGTCTCTCTGGGTGGGCCTATAGTAGCACCCTCCTGTCTCTCTGGGTGGGCCTATAGTAGCAGCCTCCTGTCTCTCTGGGTGGGCCTATAGTAGCAGCCTCCTGTCTCTCTGGGTGGGTGGGCCTAGAGTAGCAGCCTCCTGTCTCTCTGGGTGGGCCTATAGTAGCATCCTCCTGTCTCTCTGGGTGGGCCTATAGTAGCACCCTCCTGTCTCTCTGGGTGGGCCTATAGTAGCACCCTCCTGTCTCTCTGGGTGGGCCTATAGTAGCATCATCCTGTCTCTCTGGGTGGGCCTATAGTAGCACCCTCCTGTCTCTCTGGGTGGGTGGGCCTATAGTAGCACCCTCCTGTCTCTCTGGGTGGGTGGGCCTATAGTAGCATCATCCTCCTGTCTCTCTGGGTGGGCCTATAGTAGCATCCTCCTGTCTCTCTGGGTGGGCCTATAGTAGCACCCTCCTGTCTCTCTGGGTGGGTGGGCCTATAGTAGCATCATCCTCCTGTCTCTCTGGGTGGGCCTATAGTATTATCCTCCTGTCTCTCTGGGTGGGCCTATAGTAGCATCCTCCTGTCTCTCTGGGTGGGCCTATAGTAACATCCTCCTGTCTCTCTGGGTGGGCCTACAGTAGCATCCTCCTGTCTCTCTGGGTGGGCCTAGTATCCACACTGCAGCTCTATGGATGTGAGCATGTGGTGATGGTTGAAGCTGCATGGGGAGCCATGGTGCAGCTCTGCAAGCTGAGAGAGAGAGGGAGAGAGGGAGAGAGAGAGAGATAGAGGGAGAGAGAGAGAGGGAGATGTCATTGAGGGGGCAGGAAACAGCACTCAAGCACTGGTCATGCAGCCCTGGAGAGTGACGAGCTGGAGTTTTAAATGCATACAGTTTTCAATGAGGGCCGTACAAATATCAGTCAACATGACAACTACAGTGAGTGAAGTCTCTGTAATGTTTATGTTTATTTTACAAAAATATATTATTATAAAGCTGGACTGTTGCCTGAGTCCAGTGCATTCTTGTCAACCTCCAGTCCAGGACTTTGTAACTATTCGGCTCCCCATATAGCCGACCCTGTTAAGCCGCAGGGAGCCGCCATTGGACTGGCCTCCATCAAGAGAATGAAGATGTCATGCATAACTCTCTCATCTAAACAGTGTTAGACTGAGGAACAGTGATCCGTTGGAGGAGGATGGTGGTGTGTGGAGAAGGGCAGTCTGAGCATTCTATATAGCTCTCTGGTGTATATAGCAGTGGTTCTCATGGCAGTGGACCCTCACATTGATTTGGGTTGCTCTCATGGCATACAGTATCACCTATATGGATATGGATGTAAACCAAAAATAAACCTACACATTGTTTGTGTATACAATTTTGTGTTTACACTAATGTAATGGATATATTGCAACTGTATGCAGGAATTCCATTGATTAATGCGTGCATCTACTCTACCACATTGAGTACTGCATGCTATTTGTGTTTGTATCTTTTGTTCTCATGTCACATAGTACCTAATACTGTGTACAAAGAAGCTATATGCACACCAACGTCCTTGTAGCGGTGCCGGCACACGGGAGAAAACTGTAGAGGAAATCTTGAAAAAACAAGAGGGTGGCCGCACACGCCAATAGCCAGAGTGCCAATATTTTATTAGGACAGCAGGTAAGATGAAGGCTTAACCGCCTTATATGTATCTACCACATATATTCTTGGTATTTAATTAGCTTTGTTCTCATGTCATATTGTCATTATTATTAAGATATATGAATCTAAACATGAATACTAATAAAAAATACAGATAACTCTTCTATGTATACAATTGTAGTGTTTACACTATTTAAATGAATGCTGCAGCCGTAGACATGAGTCCATTGATCGATGCATGGCACTTATACCACAGCCTTATGGGATGGATTGATTGATTGATTGATTGATTGATTGATTGATTGATTGACTGAGAGCACTGGCAGAAGAGGTATACTAGTCTCTCTCTATAGGTCGTCCTCAGACTAGCCCTCCTTTGTCACTTCCAGTCATCCCGGTTCTCCATACATCCGGCCAGTTCGTTGGTACTTTGCGCTCCTGTGTCGTTCTTGAGAACATCCACATAATGTTAATGTGGGACGTCCTGGTGACCGGTGCCCGTGTGTTGGTTCCCTCAGTGGGACCTCCTGGTGACCGGTGCCCGTGTGTTGGTTTCCTCAGTGGGGCGTCCTGGTGACCGGTGCCCATGTGTTGGTTCCCTCAGTGGGGACGTCCTGGTGACCGGTGCCCATGTTTTGGTTTCCTCAGTGGGACCTCCTGGTGACCGGTGCCCATGTGTTGGTTTCCTCAGTGGGACCTCCTGGTGACCGGTGCCCATGTGTTGGTTTCCTCAGTGGGGCGTCCTGGTGACCGGTGCCCGTGTGTTGGTTTCCTCAGTGGGGCGTCCTGGTGACCGGTGCCCATGTGTTGGTTTCCTCAGTGGGGCGTCCTGGTGACCGGTGCCCGTGTGTTGGTTTCCTCAGTGGGACGTCCTGGTGACCGGTGCCCGTGTGTTGGTTTCCTCAGTGGGGACCTCCTGGTGACCGGTGCCCATGTGTTGGTTCCCTCAGTGGGGCGTCCTGGTGACCGGTGCCCATGTGTTGGTTTCCTCAGTGGGGCGTCCTGGTGACCGGTGCCCATGTGTTGGTTTCCTCAGTGGGGACGTCCTGGTGACCGGTGCCCATGTGTTGGTTCCCTCAGTGGGGCGTCCTGGTGACCGGTGCCCATGTGTTGGTTCCCTCAGTGGGACCTCCTGGTGACCGGTGCCCATGTGTTGGTTTCCTCAGTGGGACCTCCTGGTGACCGGTGCCCATGTGTTGGTTTCCTCAGTGGGGACGTCCTGGTGACCGGTGCCCATGTGTTGGTTTCCTCAGTGGGACCTCCTGGTGACCGGTGCCCGTGTGTTGGTTTCCTCAGTGGGGCGTCCTGGTGACCGGTGCCCATGTGTTGGTTCCCTCAGTGGGGCGTCCTGGTGACCGGTGCCCGTGTGTTGGTTTCCTCAGTGGGACCTCCTGGTGACCGGTGCCCATGTGTTGGTTCCCTCAGTGGGACGTCCTGGTGACCGGTGCCCGTGTGTTGGTTTCCTCAGTGGGGACGTCCTGGTGACCGGTGCCCATGTGTTGGTTTCCTCAGTGGGGACGTCCTGGTGACCGGTGCCCATGTGTTGGTTTCCTCAGTGGGGACCTCCTGGTGACCGGTGCCCATGTGTTGGTTCCCTCAGTGGGGACCTCCTGGTGACCGGTGCCCATGTGTTGGTTCCCTCAGTGGGGACCTCCTGGTGACCGGTGCCCATGTGTTGGTTCCCTCAGTGGGACGTCCTGGTGACCGGTGCCCATGTGTTGGTTTCCTCAGTGGGGCGTCCTGGTGACCGGTGCCCATGTGTTGGTTTCCTCAGTGGGACGTCCTGGTGACCGGTGCCCATGTGTTGGTTCCCACAGCACCAGTTTGCTAGCTGGCAGCTCCTGGTGTCTTTGGCAGTGTCCTGCTATAGTCTCATTCTCCTGGCTGCTATTTTCTGGCTCACCCTTTGGGCATTCCACCATACAGATTCTCCTGGATAGTAACAAACTTTTAGTAACAAGTCATTTGGTCCAATCTGTATGATATATCTTCTATAATTGGGGTAGTCGTATATTTTGTCTCCCTCCTAGATCGTGCATGTCAAAGGTCGTGTCTCGCCTAGACATGTGTATATGGATCTGTCACACGTTCTGACCTGAAGGTCAACATTAAATGTATCCCCTGAGCAAGCAGCCATGCAGGCTCTACTACTGGCTCAGCAGAACTTGCATTCAAATTCGGGTAGAAGAGCTAAATACATATACATATAGTGCAGTAGCGCAGTGCCGGTTACAATGCTCTCAGAGCCCAAGGCATAGAAGGTATAGAAGTTGCCCCGGCACATGCATGCACACGCAAAACGTTGGCTATTTTGGAGGTTTCGTGCAGTTTTTGGTGTTTTTTTGGCTAAACAGCGTGACAGCGCCCATAGGTGACCTGCCAAATCTGGCGAGGGGGGAGGGGTTTACCCAGGCTATAGACCTGCATGCCCCTCGGGCCCTGCAGTAGCAAAGTACTTGAGTAAATGTGCCTTGTTACTCTCCAGTCTCTCTCTCTCTCTCTCTCTCTCTCTCAGCCGTGCTAGAGGCTGAAGGGCTGCATTCTAGTGGTGGAACAGAAGTGCCATGTCACAGATGGAGGGAGGGGGAGGTGTGCGTGCGTGCGCTAGGGGGCAAGGCGAGGCTGCAGAATCTAAATCCCTTCATTAATCTCCCCGGAGGAGAGGAGCGGAGGAGGGTGATTTCTATCTTTTCCCAACCCCGGCCTCTCTCTTGTCTGTGATCCAACACCTTTCGGGTGTCACTCCTGGGAGGAGAGGAATGGCCCAGAATGTTTTGGCAGAAGGAAGGAGAGAGAGAGCGTCGTCATCGCTGCTGGCACCGTCTCTGTTATATCTCCTTGTCCCATTAGGCCGGCATATAGCGGCCGGGGGCCCATGGGGGCCCCCCATCAGGCATGCATGCAGTGGGTGGCTGGGGGCCCCAGCCTTGTGTTCAGAAAAGCAATGGATTCATAGCTTACGTATATATACGTCAGCTGAGTGGTTCCCAAAATGGTGTGCCCAAGGTGCACTGCAGTGTGGATTCAGTTGTAGTCTAATGTTGCGTTCACACGTCCAGATGCAAAGATATAGTCTACCATTCATTGTCAATGTAAGCCAGCGACATGCCGATGCAAAGATACAGTCTACCATTCATTGTCAATGGAAGGCAGCGACATGACGATGCAAAGACGCAACGATGCATGTAGCTGCTCCAAATGACAGTCCCATTCGTCTTTGCGTCTGCCCGTGTGAACGCACCAATAGCCTTCTGAATAAAAACTGCATTTAGTTTTAGTCATATTAAATCTGCAGTGGACTAAAATGTACTTTGGCGGGCCGTGATCACATTGTGACGTGTTGTGAGCTTGTTGATCTGCCATTTTCACTATAAACTAGAAAAAGTGCCCTTAGAGGTAAAAACACTTTTCGGCCAGTTATAGCGCCACCTTGAGGCTGAGTTGAAATTGTTCATGTGGCATTTCGTCCTCGGCCTAGTGGGAATGTGGGTGCACAATTTCACGGAAATCACGCGATGTGTTCATGATTTGCAGCATTTTGTTTGAAACTGAGCACTCCTGTGAACTTTGGAAGCCAATCTTAACCAATCAGGATGGAGTGTGATAAATCTGAAAGACCCGTTTCGTTGAATGGCTCTAGAGAGACTGTGTACCAATTTGCGTGATGTTTGGACAAAATCTGTAGGTGTACTGTGCAAAAACTTGTTTTGCACAAAGCGGCATCCTGGTGGCGCTATAACAGGCCGTTCTGGAAAGTTTGGGGCAGAGGTTCATGGTTGGCATCCAGGGAGTGTGTGTGCAAAATATGGCATCGAAAAACTTGTTTTGCACAAAGCGGCCTCCTGGTGGCGCTATAACAGGCCGTTCTGGAAAGTTTGGGGCAGAGGTTCATGGTTGGCATCCAGGGAGTGTGTGTGCAAAATATGGCATCGACCGGGTTAACGGTGGCCGAGATTAGCTGTTCACGGACACACGGACACACGGACACACGGACGGACACACGGACGGACGGAGTGCAAAACATACTCTCCCCACATGCCTTCGGCCTGGTGGAGACAATGACAAGTGCATGGTGTCTTGAGGTTTAATTTTACTTGGTTGGCCAATCATTGGCGGTGCCAAAAAATGTTTAAACATGGTCGCGGAAATAAAATCGAAGCGGAGTTACTGTACAACAGATTGCACGAAAGTTACTTTAAGTGCATTTGCTGCATCCCTCGCTATCGTGTTCCCCGTATTCGTGGCGCTCTCCGGGAGGAGATTGGAGCGGATGCATTTGGTTTTTTAAAAGAAAAATCAATGCCGCCGCAAAAGACAGACGGAGATATCTTGCAGATGCTAGAAATCTCACCCGTGCACACACAGTGCCAACACACACACACACACACACACACACACACACACACACACACACACACACACACACACAGTGCCAACAGATATAGGCCTACATGATATGCAGGTATTTATAGAATCTCACCCGCACCGCACGCACGGTGCAAACAGATATGCATGATATGGGTATTTATAACGCCAGGCTGTCCGTTCCAAGTGATCCGCTTGGCAGGCCTCCAGAGACCCCTGTCAGAGTGACCCGCGTTCCCAGAGATATACTGCCCGCTGTGCACGGATAACTGTGCACGGATAACTGTGCACACACACAGTGGTGGGAAAAATACTCACTAGCCCCTCCTATGCCCAGCTTTGTCTGTTTGCGTGTGAACACAAACATGATGATTCGTTTGGCTGAGCAACGTGCATATTGAGGATTAAAAATCTCCCCCGCGTGAAGTGAGGGCTGCTCTTATCATCGTACATCATGACGTAAATTCTCCATTCATTGTCAGTGGGAATTTAATGTTTGTGTAAGACACAAACATTAAAGGCTAGCACCCCTCAAAAATGTGAGGGCAGTAAGAGTGAAGACGCCGAAATGACCATGTGTGATGATTTGATTGGCTGAGCACAGAATTTGATGTATGATGTATGTATATAATTCAAGGTCAGCCATGTTTTTAGTGGACATTTTATAAAAGTGGATGGGTGGAATCGAGACTCCGCCGGGATTAATTCATCTATTTATCGTGACTTGCCAAGGTTTTTCCGCTTTCAACCCTTATTTTGAAGAGCCAAATATCCGTAACCGGATGTTACGATGACATAATGCTGTGTGTGGCGTCTTGACCGGTTGTTGTTCTCTCGGTTCGGTGCAGAAAAAAACCCGACCGTGAGTATCACAGCGCCTCCTGTCGGCCGTGAGTATCACAGCGCCTCCTGTCGGCTGTGAGTATCACAGCGCCTCCTGTCGGCCGTTGAAAAACCTTGTTTTCACCAGAAACGACATTCATTGTGCCGATTTGTGAAAGGATGTGCGCGCATCTTCAAAATGGCCGCGGCCACTGTCACACGTTACACTGTGATGCTAACGAGAGACAGCTACCGATGCGATCCGATCAAAAATGGATTAAAGAATATAAAGCCTAGAAAAGGTAGTCTACGCTGTTGGTGCAGGGCTGCCAGATCTTTC
>NC_139697.1:14886321-14906321 GCF_964188405.1 Protomyctophum parallelum | reverse complement strand
ATGCTATGCACATACACACGCACACACGTTGCCTCCTCCTCTCCGCTGAAATTAAACACAATAGGATGCCATTATTGTTATGTTCCACTGCCTCATTATCACACACTCTCTCCCGCTATGCACCTGAAGCCTGTCAAGCTTCTATGCCCCGGTGAAGAACACTTTCCCCGCTGCCTGCCTGCCTGCCTCCCTGCCGCATGCAGGAATGGAAATAGGTGCATGGTTATAGGTCATTGAGTGAAATGATACTCGCTGAAGGCTTGAGCCTCACTCAACGTGTGATCAATGCTCGGTATGGCATGCTTCCATCTGCTTGGGCTGTGCTGTTAGTAATAGGCGGAGGTCACAAACAGCCATGAAGGCATGGAGGGAAGCTGAGGAAGGATATAGCCCAGCACACATTTTGAATGTCGTTGTCACACGGTTTAGTTACCTCTCATTGAGAAGCAATGTTCCTCAGCGTAGAGGGTAGCTCGATATAAATATCCATCCATCCATCTTCAACCGCTTATCCGTAGTCAGGTCGCGGGGGCAACAGCTCCACCAGAGAGCTCCAGACTTCCCTCCCCAACATTAGTAACTTCCTCCTGGGGGACCACGAGGCGTTCCAAGGCCATGCAGTGAGTCGATGTAATACCTCCATCTGCGCCTTGGTCTGCCCCGGGGTCTCCTCCCAGTGGGACATGCTTCGAGGACCTCCCTAGGGAGACACTGGAGAGGCCTCCTAACCAGATGGGCGAACCACCGTTGCTTATCGTTCCAGATTTTCTTTGCTTTCTGATCTTGAGGGGCACGGGTGTGCTTGGAGCAAGGACTGGAGAAATATTGGTTCACCGATCAGAGCCTCCCCCCCTACCCCCCTCCACCCCTCCCCCCCTGGTAGAAAATAGCGGAGAAAACTGACGTCACTTTATTGTCTCCATAAATTGTTTCACATTCCCCCGGGCTTTAAATTTTTGATCCGTAGCCAACGTTAATAAAAGCCTGGATACCAAGGCTACTGGACAACCTACTGGCGTCGCGTCACAAAAATGCATCAAAAGGAGACGATCCGTTTTGAGCTCGTCAATCTGCTACTTTTGCTATTTCTGTTTAGCTATTTTTGAATTTGACGTCCTTCGACAAGCGTTGCCTTATGACATGGAATAATATCCCACTAGTCTCAATTAAAAATATATATATATTCCATTCTCTTCCCCATGCATCCCCGTCGGTTTGGAAACACAAACATCTCAGAACTGCAACACATGTTGCCGTGGCGCATTCAATGCGTCCACTAATTAGACCCAGTTTGCCGCCAGCGTGAAATGTAACAGAGGATCGTAATGAATTTTTGTTTCAGTTTTAGTAGAGTAGAGTAGAGTAGAGTAGAGTAGAGTAGAGTAGAGTAGAGTAGAGTAGAGTAGAGTAGAGTAGAGTAGAGTAGAGTACATCTGTCGTCCTCTTTTCTGAGGACGCCACTATCTGACTAGAGCCCCGGAGACGTCGCACAGACAGAAGCACTCTCCCGTTCTGAAAGGTGGCAGAGGAGCCTGTCATTAGCATTAGCCAAACATTGACTCTTCCCAGTTCCCGTGGCCGTATACAGCTGTGTTGCACTGGGATGGGACGTGCTACTATAGGGCTTTAAGCAACTAGTCGACTAGTAAATCCACTATAGTTGACCTTGCTGGTATACTAGTTGACTAGTTGATAAGGTTCCCCGGTTCCCCCTGTTTTTGTAGGCCTTAAGATCAGCTAGAATGCTAGATTATAGTCACTGTGATGTACAAATATTATAAAAAACACAATAGGTAGTTAAACAACTAGTCGACTATAGTAAACTAGGCAACTAGTCAACAAAAAATCACTAGAAGTGAAAGCCCCAACGTGCACACCTCCTCCCCAAGGGACAAAGACATCATCCGGAGAATGTAAATTCGCCCCGTGCGAAGGTGCATATTATCTATAGGCCTATACAGTACGTACCTGAATGAATGTGTTAATGTGAGATAAGAGGGATCTCCATGGGTCATGTGTCATTGTTCTTTGTTCAGATCACAACAACCCCCTCTTCTGTCATTTGACCTTTCACCTCTGTACACCTCATTAGAGGAACGCACGTCTACATATTTATATATGCGACAGATCTTCTGCTTCTGGTGCTTCTGTGTGACGCTGCAGTGTGATCAGGTGGGGCGTTCATTTACAACAAAAGGTCCCGTATACTAACGCTATATCCCCAAACCCTATAAGCACACACGGAAGCCACCGTGAGTCTGAAACGACCACGTAGTCCCGAAGGGATTATGGAGGACATTTGTTGGACAAATGGCATGTGTCCCTCTCAGGGGGGAGATCCCATGCTCCGTGTCCCTCAGGGGGGAGGTCCCGTGTCCCTCTCAGGGGGGAGGTCCCATTCTCCGTGTCCCTCTCAGGGGGGAGGTCCCATGCAGCACAGAACTATTAGTGGGGAGGGTCTTTGCCCTTGACGCTCCTATAATTACATTACAGCATGTGTAAATCTATAGACACACACAGACACCCCTGTTTCTTGCAGGGAAGGGCAGACGTGTGTGTGTGTGTGTGTGTGTGTGTGTGTGTGTGTGTGTGTGTGTGTGTGTGTGTGTGTGTGTGTGTGTGTGTGTGTGTGTGTGTGTGTGTGTGTGTGTGTGTGTGTGTGTGTGTGTGTGTGTGTGTGTGTGTGCGCTCTCTAATTCTCTACATTCTCTGCATGCACCCTATATGCCGGGTGCATGCAGCATTGTGTTGCACATGCAGCGTTTTGAACGCGTGTGAAGCTGGTGCTTGTCTTTACTGCTGCACACTGTGTGTGTGTGTGTGTGTGTGTGTGTGTGTGTGTGCGTGTGGCCATGTGTGTGAGCGCTCCAGTCCCTCTGGCCCATGGGATTTCTATTCCCCAGAGGGGCGGCATGCAGGCAGAGCAGGGTTACCATGGCCACAGCTGGGATGTTCCGAGAGACTCCATATAGGCAGGTGCCACAGGGACTCTGTGTGTGTGTGTGTGTGTGTGTGTGTGTGTGTGTGTGTGTGTGTGTGTGTGTGTGTGTGTGTGTGTGTGTGTGTGTGTGTGACTCCATATAGGCAGGTGCCACAGGGACTCTGTGTGTGTGTGTGTGTGTGTGTGTGACTCCATATAGGCAGGTGCCACAGGGACTCTGTGTGTGTGTGTGTGTGTCTTTCTCTCTCTCACACTCGCCTCAGTTAAGCGACATTTCTCATCGTGCAATGCCAATCATTCCACATGCGTGACCGGAAAGACAAATTTTCAACACCATGCAGTTGGCCAGTGTGCAGCTCTGTGCAGTTTATCATTTTAGGGCCGGATTTTACGCTTCGAAATCGCGTGAGATTCGCCTCTCTGAGCCGCCGCCAACAACAACAACAACAACAACATCAACAACTTCTCACTCTGCGTCCTGCGTGCGCACTGCGTGTCAAACGGCACCAAGCGGCGACGCGACAAACTGCCATGTCGTATTTAGGTTTTCATTTGCCAGTTCACCTCATTTCACTTCCAATGTAGAGCAGTGGTTTTCAACCCTTTTCACATCAAGGACCATTATTTATTGGGCATTTGAGCCACGCGGACCTAACCTGACGCTGCCAGATCCAAGAAGCTTGCTACACACATTTGTTTCACAGCTTATTGGGATCTGGGATCTCGGGAGCCAATTCGATGACGGGGCTGTTCCTTTTTTTCAAGATACTTGGTAGATGATTGGATGGGACCGTCTGTCTATCACGGTGTGGGCGTGCAAACACAACCAATCATGTCTTCTTCAGCCGCTTCTATATATCGTCACATCCGGTTTCGCACATATCCCGCCCTTAGCTCACGCTGATTGGTTCGAACCAGGAGCGGTTCGGTGTTAGCTCAACCCCCTGAGCGATCTCAGATGGATGCTGTCTTGGGGAACATGGTTACTCAATACCGCCCCCATCTGGCAGAGTCAGGTTAACGCGGACCACCATGAGATTTAGGCCTCCCAGACCCAAAACGAAGGAATATTTTGTCGTCGTTGAATTTATGATCTTGTCCACAGAGTCCATGCTGTGTTGATGTTGGTACCATTAGGAGAGATAACAGGCAAACAATGATCAAAGTAACAATTATACTACATTCTCTAATTGTGTAGACTTCTTGTAAATTAAGCGATGGAGATGTTTAGCAACAATTTAACTCTTGAGAGCGTAAAAATAAAAATAATTTTACGCTCTCAAGGGAGTACTTACCGCACAACTTCAAGCCGTGCTACTCATACGCAGAGTTGGCAGTGCCCGGGGATCGAACCCCATGACCGTGCGGTCGAAAGCCAAGTGCGACTGAACTACCCAGGACACTAAATCTAAGTGTTTGCAATTTGGTCTATAGGTCTGGCGCTATCCAAAACTGGCTTCAGACCCAACATTGTAGCATCAGTCTGGATGTGTCTGCCATGGGTCCTCCAGTATAGGTGCGTTTCCATTTGGCTGCACACTGTCTGAGTAGAGGTGAGGAAGCAGCCAGCAGGCTGTGAAAGTGAGACCGTTGCCATGTGCTAATTGTTGCGGGGGGGCCGAGCATGCATCCATGAGGCACACCGTTGAGCCTATCTGCTGTCCAATAGATCTAGTGGCTCTATATAGATGGCTATAGTGGCTATACTGTATATAGATGGCTATAGTGGCTATATATAGAAAGCTATAGCCATCTACATCTTTTGTCCAGCTGCGACCCGCGGCGCCTTGGTATAAATGGATGTTTTACAATTTACAGATTTACAATTAGCAAAATATTCAGGTTGGGGTCAGGCTTTGGATTAGACATTAAGAGGTTAAATAGGTTTAGGTGGGTTGGACTTAGAGAGTTAAACATGGTTTATATTTAGTTAGCGTGCACAGTCAAGCACCGAACAATATAGCCGCGTTGTGAGCTTATAGATCTGCTATTTTTCCGGCTGTATATATACTTATGAGTAAAAATGGCAAAATATGTTACAAATATAGTCGCTGTCCTAAAATGTCGATGTCCTCACAAGTATTACAATGCAAACCTGTGTGTGTGTGTGTGTGTGTGTGTGTGTGTGTGTGTGTGTGTGTGTGTGTGTGTGTGTGTGTGTGTGTGTGTGTGTGTGTGTGTGTGTGTGTGTGTGTGTGTGTGTGTGTGTGTGTGTGTGTGTGTGTGTGTGTGTGTGTGTGTGTGTGTGTGTGTGTGTGTGCGTGCCTGTTGGTACTTGCATTACGATACTTCTGAGGGCCAAATGTCCCCACAAGTCCAGTCAGTAATGTGATGGAGGGTAGACCTCTGCTCTGCCAGCAGATACCCATCTAGAGCTGGTGTCCGCCAGGCGACCCGCTCGCCTCCCAGACCAGCTACCACTTCCCTATCAGCTGATTGCAGCGACGCTGGCAGTGGAGAGCAGTCGGCCTGACCATTGTGTGTTGAGAGAGATAACAGCAGACAGCAGTTATCTCTCTCTCTCTCTCTCTCTCTCTCTCTCTCTCTCTCAATTTTAAAATATTTTATTGCCAAAGCGTATGTATGACATAAAATAAAACAAGTCATGACATGACATGACATGATATCCTGTAACAATAATTAATAACAAGCTGCAATATATTGGTAATAATTAAAACAATTAAGTGAATTACAAACAATTTGAGACGACGATAACGGTGATATGTATAGCGGTTAGTGACTTTGTTTAGACAGATTTGCTTGGCTCCTCTGTCCACTCAGTTCGCGACAACTATATTCTCTTGAAGTGATGAGTTATTAATGGTGGATTCAAATTCTTGACTTTTTTTTCTCTTTAATTTTGGGGAAGAGTGATTTAATCTAATGGTAAATGGTGCATTTATATATAGCGACTTTATTCAAAGCGCTTTACATAGATTGTGCATTACATTCACCCATACATACGTACACAGATGGCAGTGGAAACCACATGCAACTATAATAAGGCACCAACCTGCTCATCGGGAGCAATTAGGGGTTCGTTGTCTTGCTCGAGGACACTTCGACACAAACTCAGGGGTGCCCGGGATCGAACTGGTAACCTTCTGGTTCCTATAGCTCTATCCCTGAGCCACCGCCGCCCCGTGTTTGTATATTTGTCACATCATAAGAAAGTGTATACTGTATATAGCTCTGACTCCATGCACCTCCCCTTTGAGAGCAGAGTGAACACAGTCTGTCTTCTCTAGGCAGCCGGTTCTGTTTGTGTTTGCCTGTCTCTACTGCCAGGCGGCGGTCACTGCGTCTGTATATACTTAATAGTCAAAGTCCTCCTCCGGTTTTGGATCAATAACAGTGGCCAGGCAGTCTGCCACTGTGTATTCTCGGTTTAGGGCCAAATAAGCATTCTAATTTACTTTGGGTTTTTGTTGTTGTTTTTTGTTAGTTTTTTCCTTATGTTCTCCACTTGGTATTTTAAGGCTTGGTGAAGGAGTTTGGGTCTCTCTCTCTCTCTCTCTCTCTCTCCCCCCTCTCTCCCTCTCTCTCTCTGCCAAGTCTTGTCTGCAAAGTTGCCAAATTCAATATTAGATATTTGATATTCAACCATTTTAACCACGTTAGATTTGTTGAAAACAATTGTTTTGGTCCTGGTGACTGATATTGTTTTTTTGTTACTTTTTTCCTCACATATTAGAAGGACAGAATCAGTCACAAAAAAAAGTGTTTCCAATATACACAGTACACACAACACACAAACACAAACACATGCACACGCACGCACACACGTACACACACACAGTCACACACACACGCACGCACGCATGCACGCACGCACACACTCTTTGTAGTACACCTTAAAGCAGCTAGGCGAGCGCAGCGGCATGCCTCATGCTATCATCACAAACTGACTGCAACATGAGACCATGGATCACTGGCCTAGCCGAGGCTTTGCTCTAATCTTGATGTTTGGTCTGTGGGCGCAGGCAGGTGGCAGTCCACACACACACACACACACACACACACACACACACACACACACACACACACACACACACACACACACACACACACACACACACACACACACACACACACACACACACACACACACACACACACACACACACACACAGAGAGAGAGAGAGA
This sequence comes from Protomyctophum parallelum, assembly GCF_964188405.1. Classification (NCBI taxonomy): domain Eukaryota; kingdom Metazoa; phylum Chordata; class Actinopteri; order Myctophiformes; family Myctophidae; genus Protomyctophum; species Protomyctophum parallelum. The sequence continues at coordinate 14,899,234 of NC_139697.1, read as the reverse complement.
GCTGTGCCTTAGATGTGCCTTTTTCTCATGTTCTGTTATCAGCCATGCTTGCGTGTTTGTCGTTATCAGACGGACGGACAGACGGATGGACGGATCGGGGCCATTATCCACACGGTAACATGGTGTATAACTCCCGCCACCATAGACCACCACTCTATTTCTCTTGGAAGATACGGCCCCAAACACAGCTAGCGGGAATCGGCCAAAGCTAATGTGATCGTCAGCTATTTTAAGAGCCTTCAGAAGCATTGATAATTAACCGTGCGGTAACCGGGATTTAGTATTGAGCCGCTATAACATCGGCACGTTGTTCAATCCAGTTCAATCTGGAGCCCATTCAATTCAGAGAAAAACGGCTATAGGAAAGATCAGCGGCCCCGGCATTCATGTGCGGGCCGCCATCTTTGGGAGGGCAAAACACACCAAACCAAGCGTTGCACGTATAGCGACCGGGAGGCAGAAAAGTGGCTTTCACTTTCCCTCTCCACACGCATTAGCAAACTGACACACTTCATTAACCAGGATAAAGATACTGTGTATACAGCATATTTATTAGGCCCAGTAACAGAAATCTGTTTTGATTAAAAATTATTACTTCCCTCAGACACGCACACACACGCACGCACACTGACTAGGGCCACACACACACACAACACACATCCCTGGAGAGTGTCTCTCTATCATGGCTGATCCCGAGTGTCTAGTTACAGTATACAGGACCTAGACAACCGAACAACCACAACAATATGCTGAGCAGGCATGTAGCTGCTGGGGGGGGGGGGGGGGTGTACAGTACAGTGTGGTACGGTGTTTGTAAAACTACTTTTGGAGGTAATGGGCATCAATAAAATAAATTTGCTGATGTCGTTGTTTTTTTTTTGTTTTTTTTTAAGATATTTTTTTTGCGGCTTACGCCTTTTATTGATTTTTTAAGGGATAGAAAGTAGGCTGACAGGAAACGGGAGAGAGATGGGGGGATGACATGTTTTTGCGTATTCGGTCGGACTGACGGCCAATGTCATAGAATCAGCTTTATGGGAGCATGGTATCGCGGTCGGTAACGCTGTCACCTGACAGCTGTTTTTTTGTAGCTTTTATACAAGCTCACAAAACACGTCGTTTTGACCATGGGGATCGTTGATCGAGCTTGTAGAGTAGATTGAGCTTGTAGATTCCCGATGTAGCCTCCCGATGTTTCCCAGACATACAGTATTGTAGGCAGATATCTGGGGATATATTATTCACCACCTGGCTAGAGGCTACAGTATGTGTGAGACATACTGCTACTCAAGGTGAATGACAACTGAATGACAGCCTGGAAACTTTCAAGAATATGCTGGCGTATATATAAACTAAAGGAAAGTACAATCCGCATTCTCTGTAGAAGTTTTTTGAGGGGCGCTAAGAACCTTCTATGCGCACAGCTGTGTGCGTGCGTCTGCGCACGCAGCAGTCCAAACAGACGCGTTTCGTCACGCAGGCCTTCCTCTTTAACACTGACGAAGGCTGGATGTTAACCATTATTTTAAAAAGACTCATAAGAACTTCTGCAGTCCTTCATGAGACTATACCAAGCCCCCAGTAAGGCTATCCAACGTTGAAGCTGCCACTACGCTACCTACTGGCGAAATGTGGAATTGCAGCACTTTCATGGAGGTGGACGGACGTTCATGACGTCACGTGCGAGGCTAACGCTCCGGTTCGTTCTCTATCCGTTTATTACTCTATGGACTATATACTGCTAACTAAGCTATAGACATGTTGCATCATCCTCCTCAGCGGTGCTTGCCGACGCCACGAGGCTGCTGCACACTGCGCTCAGCGCCCAGCTCTCTGATCAACGTTTACGTTTGATCCCATCGTCTTCTGGAGCCCACCCACATATATCTATATGTGGGGGGCATGCTGTGGTTGGAGCCCCCTTGGCCATATAGTTTATTGATGCCTCGGACACGTTTACAGTATCACAGTATGACCACTGACCGTATCCATGCATGAGGTGCACGGGGACTACTCTCTAGCTAGACTGAAACTCTCCCTTATATTCCTGTGGTATCCGTTTCGGATCAGTGGTGGAAAGTAACTAATTAACACAATCATATCCCCGGGATTCCTTCAAAATAGGAGCTCTGGGGTGCCGGAAAGACATGGCCGCTTTTACTCGGAACAAAAAAGTGAGTCCTTTTTACACAACTGATGGCCAGCTTCGTCACTCTCTATACTCTCTATCTCAAAGAGCTCTGGTAATGCCTCTCTCTCTCTCTCTCTCCCCCCCCCCCCCCCCCCCCCCCCCACCTGGCCTCGGTATCGATCAGCGGTCTGGACCCGTGTCTGTCATTAACGACATGTGTGTCAGCTGTGCTTGTGATCAATAGAGCACCGACGCCCTGATGTCACTAAGGCTGGGTTCAGAGAAGATATGTTTTACATTGGAAATCCCATAGGGGGAATCAGAGGATGGTTTCGCCCCTTGGTTTTGTATTAGGGACTTTGACAAGCTCCCTGTGGAACGCCCATCCCCAGTGGGAGTGAGATATCACTCTCTCTGCGTTGGTCTCCCATCCCCAGTGGGAGATATCACTCTCTCTCTGTGTTGGTCTCCCATCCCCAGTGGGAGATATCACTCTCTCTGCATGGTCTCAGGCCCCTCAGAGTGACCTGGATTATCACTCTCTCTGCGTTGGTCTTAGGCTCCTCAGAGCGGCCTGGATTATCACTCTCTCTCCGTTGGTCTCCTGGATTAAGCGTTTAACGATGACTCTAACTGCATACTTGAAACAGGCTAAATGTCAGCATATGTCTTGGGAGGTTGTCATTGGTCCAGGATGTATACTTTGTTGTCTCTGATGAAGACACCTGTTGTCTTAAATGTTATAGTCTTCCAGCCAAACGGACCATATGCTCCAGAACTCATTTAATTGTTCAGACCACAGCCGGCTCAGTGGTTTTTCAATCCTCCTCTACTTACAGGGTGGAATAAAATCCACCGACAAAGGATATTATACCACCTGCCTATATGCTGCTTTTCTGTGTGCACACATACTTTCGACAGCATCTAAAGTTTTGTATACTGCATAGTCATGAATTAACCCAGTGGTTAATGATCGTCCTTGACATGAAATAGTTTGAGAACCACTGATATAGAAACCGTCATGATTTTATGAGACAATTTCTAGAATCTGGTCTCGGGTCTCAATGGGTTAACCAACATAATGTCTACATTATTATAAAAAAAATTGCTGACGCCGCAGCCGACGAGGCTGTCGGAAAGTGCAAATGTAATTAAATACCGATCAAATCACTTTAATATTTTTATTTTAACGACAGCCAACCTTATGTTGCTTTTTTTCTCCCCTCTCCACCTGCCAACGAGTCACGAGTGCAGAGGGCGGACGGAGGGAGAAACTCTCCGTGGACTTTGTGACACGCTTTCACCAGAATGACGACTCGCGACTGCCGTGTTCTCTGGTGGTGTTATTATTTTATTTTATTCCCTTCATTAAATCTGAGATGACTAGGTGTGAAAGACCCTTTGGGGACGTCGCGTCACAGACACGCTCCCTCATTCAGCACTCCCGGAACACACAGCTGTGTGAGAGATAGATAATTGCACGGGGAATATTGTATATTGAGCAGCGATAAGAGGCCGACTGACAGCTTGTCTCTGAAAATGGCCGCTTGTGCGTCAAACACTTTACTGTTATTCGTGTATTTCGCGGACGGTTGCACATTAATGAACATTTCAATCAATATAATGGTGAGCACAAGCAGTGGTTGGAGACACAAAGAGTCTCCTTTGTGTCTCCATAGGGAACATGTAATTCATGTAATTATTGGCTTGGGAATGCGGAAAAAGCCCTTTTAGAAATGATCCTTAGAGTTACCGGGAGTCATGTGTGAAGATGCTATAAACTGGAGTGATGTGTTCTCTAGTCTTGGTTTCTGTTAAAACTCTGCGGCTGCCGCATTCGGAACAAGTCGTAGTAGCTCTACGTAGCTCTATGCCCCTCCCTGCCTTTCCTGTTGCGATGGTTAAAGTGCTATCATATAGCTTTATTGCCAACGATTGGCAATGATTGATGTGTCCAATGAAAAATCGTTAACGTGGGCGTCGGTGGTGATGACACCGGGAAGCCGTGCGAGGAGGAAGGGTGCCTCCCTCCTATCATCATGGCGTTCTAATTCAATGGAGAGCGCATGCGGTGAATAGTGAGTGAGATTTCATTATCCTACAAGCACGGGGCGAGATTATTCTGAGAGCCACATCTCTGGAAGGATGAGAAGGACATGCGTGGTGATGGGATCGTGGGAGACGTGATCTTTCTACATAATGGTTGCCGTCGGGGCAGAAACCTAATATCTCCATATTTTTGCTATAGGGCCAAATTTAAAATGGCGCCCGGCGCCATAGCCAAAAATGAACTTTTCATCCAGATGACCTATTGAATCATGTATGAAGACACTTTTTCATGCAAATCAACCATGAGGATTCCAAATCTGACACCCATAGTATTCCAAATCTGACACACTGTAAATTTTTGGCTATGGCACCGTGGGCGCCATTTTGAATTTAGCCCTCTAGCAAAAAATGCCGGGATTTTTGCGAAGGACATGGGCGCTAAATATTTCATAAAGGGATAGAGGTCAATCATAGGTCAATCATAAAAGCATTGCTCCCAGAGGATGGTCACAGAATCTTTGTTTGTGACTCTACTATAGAGTTGAATGTCAACATGCCGCTATGGGACTTGTCACTTCCTTCTTAAAAGAGACACATGCAGCCAACTCCATTGTGTTCAAGAGTTCTAGTCAATATTACACTAATTACACTCCTTATTAGCATTTTAGCAGAACATTGTGCAATTAGCAGCAGCAGCAGAGCCATTGAGAGCTGAGAATGAGAGCAGGGCATGCGTCACGCGGTCTCATATTTACCACATCATCATTGCTCTTATATAGGATGTTCTGAATCAGAATTATACATGGTGGGTCTGCCATGCGTGGTGGCCTTCTGGGAGTCCATGGTCTACAAAGATCTTATGTTTGTATACGTATATAATATATCCTCCCCCTTTACTGAGCTCCTCCGCGCTGCACTCATGAAGACACCAGATGACGTAGATCAGTGCAGTTTTCAACCCTTTTCATATATCAAGGTCCCATTATCCATTGTGCATTTGGGCCACGGAACCACCATTTGATGACGATTAGCCTCTCAGAATATTTTGTTGCTCGGCTCGATGCATTTGACATAACCAAGATGGCCGCTGCATGGACTGCTGTAATGGCGGCGATCTTTAATTTGCAGCGTTTTTCTCGTATCAGAATCGAGGCTCACATTGAGGTGATTGAACAGAACACCGATGTCTCTTGCGGTTACAGTATCAACGCTTCTGATGAAAGTGAAAGTATATCGATCGGCAGATATAATGAGTATAATGATTACGATTACTACCCTGGTTCACCGAGGTGACATTTTGGGGGCGGGGGTTCAAAATATTGTATTCCTCGGCAGTGAAGCGACCGCTGACTGAGCGGCAGTGAGTAAATATCTGAGTAAATGTACTAGGTTACTTTTCAGCTGCGACGCTCTGTGGACACAGTGTGTTTCTCTCTCTCTGTCTCTCTCTCTCTCTCTCTCTTCCCAGTGGTGTAAAGTAACTACTGTAAGTACATTTACTTAAGTAGGCTATACTGTATACAGTTTTGAGTTACTTGAGTATTGAGAATTTCCAATACTTTTACTTCTACTCCACTATAGGTCTCAGAGGCAAATATCGTATACTTTTACTCCATTATTACAAAACGTAGCTACATTAACCACTGTATGCATTTTGGCCATTTGAAGATAGCAGATATACAAGCTCACAATATACGCATTACGTTCACCTGGCTTATATTATTGCCTGTTGCTCTGGATAAAGAACATCTGCTAAATGCCCAATGGTAATTGCCGTGAAGGCTGACTGGCGGGCCTTCTCCTCCTCTGGACACATAATGGTTTCCTTACACATGCACACACACACACACTCAAAGAGAGAGAGATGGGGGTGGGGGTGTAGCTCTGTCAGAACGTGTGTCGGGAGGGGAGGGGAGGGGAGGGGAGGGGAGGGGAGGGGAGGGGAGGGCGGGGGTCAGGGTCCTTCCGTTGCCTCCGTGTGATAGAGGGCAAATGTAAATGTCACCGACGTTTGAAGAAGAAAGCTCTGAAGCTGCACTAAATATGCTGCGACAGCGGAGGAAACACAGCCAGGCAGCCAGCCACTATACTGTGATGTTACCATCTATAGAAACACAGCCCACTATACTGTGATGTTACCATCTATAGAAACACAGCCCACTATACTGTGATGTTACCATCTATAGAAACACAGCCCACTATACTGTGATGTTACCATCTATAGAAACACAGCCCACTATACTGTGATGTTACCCTCTATAGAAACACAGCCCACTATACTGTGATGTTACCCTCTATAGAAACACAGCCCACTATACTGTGATGTTACCCTCTATAGAAACACAGCCCACTATACTGTGATGTTACCATCTATAGAAACACAGCCCACTATACTGTGATGTTACCATCTATAGAAACACAGCCCACTATACTGTGATGTTACCATCTATAGAAACACAGCCCACTATACTGTGATGTTACCCTCTATAGAAACACAGCCCACTATACTGTGATGTTACCCTCTATAGAAACACAGCCCACTATACTGTGATGTTACCCTCTATAGAAACACAGCCCACCATACTGTGATGTTACCCTCTATAGAAACACAGCCCACTATACTGTGATGTTACCCTCTATAGAAACACAGCCCACTATACTGTGATGTTACCCTCTATAGAAACACAGCCCACTATACTGTGATGTTACCCTCTATAGAAACACAGCCCACTATACTGTGATGTTACCATCTATAGAAACACAGCCCACTATACTGTGATGTTACCATCTATAGAAACACAGCCCACTATACTGTGATGTTACCCTCTATAGAAACACAGCCCACTATACTGTGATGTTACCCTCTATAGAAACACAGCCCACCATACTGTGATGTTACCCTCTATAGAAACACAGCCCACTATACTGTGATGTTACCATCTATAGAAACACAGCCCACTATACTGTGATGTTACCATCTATATAAACACAGCCCACTATACTGTGATGTTACCATCTATAGAAACACAGCCCACTATACTGTGATGTTACCATCTATTAGAAACACAGCCCACTATACTGTGATGTTACCATCTATAGAAACACAGCCCACTATACTGTGATGTTACCATCTATAGAAACACAGCCCACTATACTGTGATGTTACCATCTATTAGAAACACAGCCCACTATACTGTGATGTTACCATCTATAGAAACACAGCCCACTATACTGTGATGTTACCATCTATTAGAAACACAGCCCACTATACTGTGATGTTACCATCTATAGAAACACAGCCCACTATACTGTGATGTTACCCTCTGTAAAGCTTTGGAATTGATCCACAAAGCACTGCTTTAACTCCAAAGACTGGTTTATTGAATTCTCTTAGTATGAACACATGAATCAATGCAAGCTTGAAATCAATCTACATGCTTCGCTGACAACACATAATACAACTGACATCCGGGACCTTTTCTTCAGTGGTGTTACTAGTATTCTGACATGCCAAGCGCCCCCTTATGGATGAAAGGTTAAACTGTCAAATGCATGAACATTACAACCCTCTTCTCCTTAAAGTTTTTTTTTCTTTTTAAACAGCTGTCAACAAACTCAACATTTAACTGATATTCAGTTCAACACTTTTTTTTTTCTTTTTACTTTTTTTTTTTTTAACAGCTATTGTCAACACACAAAACACACGGCATGCATTGTATCGGAACCAGAGTCCATTCACATTATTCAAAATCAGCCAGATGCGACGGGGGCCCTCTGTTGACCCTGACCGGGTATCTATGGACAGGTGACTGTGGCTGAGGTGTGTTAGGGGCTAAGGGCTCTGGGGCTAGGGGCTCTGGGTTTTGTATTTCAGACCAGTCCATGACATCTCCTCCGTCATCCACAGTCTGCGATCCATACTGAGTGTGGAGATCCTTGACCACCCGTTTGAAGTGGGATGAGTTTCGGGTGATGACATGGTTGTCATTTCTAGCTGTCACCATGGAACCTTTGATAGCAATGACCTTGTAAGGTCGGGGGTTGTAAGCAGGGCATAGTTTTCCATCCTTCTTTTGACGACACAGGACCATGTCGCCCACTTTCAGAGACAACGGAACAGCACGATGCATCCTGTCAGCATGGAGTTTCATCCTGTTCTTCGCCACTGCATCCGCTTGACGCAGCTGCGTATCCATGTGAGAGTGGATGGGAAGAGGAGACTCAGGTAGTTTGATTCTGAGCGGCCTACCAAACAGCACATTGGCAGGAGCCATGCCAGTCGAACAGTGAGGTGTGGCACGGTAGTTGCGGAGGAATGTATACAGAGTCTGTTTCCATGGACGGCCCTCAACATGAGCAGCACGTACAGCCCCCCTTTCCATTTCCACAGCCATAACATCTTCCCTTGTATGTTGGATTGCACTGTGTTGTGACTGTTCCATTCCAGATGCTTGAAACTCAGCAAGCGACATGGTTCTCCCTAATAACAGTAGCTCAGACAGGGTCATCTCTGGTTTTTGTAGTGCCTGGCGTCGTAGTTTGTTGCATGTGCATGTTTGAATAATCATAGTTTTGATCTCCCTTTCAACATCATGGAAGTCACATGTGGCTGCCAGTTGCCTCAGCCTTGTGTGGTAAGAGTCGAGTGATTCTCCCGCTAGTTGTTTAGCTTGTCTGAATTTGTAGGTCTCGTAGGTGACGTTGATTTTAGGAGAAAAATACTCACTCAGTTTGTCTTTAGCACGTGTGTAATCTTTTGCTTCTCCAGTGTCCGTGAGTGTGTCAAAAATGTCTTGTACACCTTCTCCAGCATAGTGCAAAAGCATAGCACGTTTCCTCGTATCATCTTTTACATCCAAAGCAATGATGAAGTTTTCAAACCGTTGTAACCACTTCTTCCACCGGACAGAAGAGTTCTGATCATCATTGACATCAAAAGCAGGGAAAGACGGCAATGCAGCAGCCATGGTTTTGTCGTCTTTTTGTTGTTTTCTCCGTCTTTCTTTTTTCTTTTTCTTTTTCTCGTCGCCAGTGTAAAGTTTTGGAATTGATCCACAAAGCACTGCTTTAACTCCAAAGACTGGTTTATTGAATTCTCTTAGTATGAACACATGAATCAATGCAAGCTTGAAATCAATCTACATGCTTCGCTGACAACACATAATACAACTGACATCCGGGACCTTTTCTTCAGTGGTGTTACTAGTATTCTGACATGCCAAGCGCCCCCTTATGGATGAAAGGTTAAACTGTCAAATGCATGAACATTACACCCTCTATAGAAACACAGCCCACTATACTGTGATGTTACCCTCTATAGAAACACAGCCCACTATACTGTGATGTTACCATCTATAGAAACACAGCCCACTATACTGTGATGTTACCATCTATAGAAACACAGCCCACTATACTGTGATGTTACCATCTATAGAAACACAGCCCACTATACTGTGATGTTACCATCTATAGAAACACAGCCCACTATACTGTGATGTTACCATCTATAGAAACACAGCCCACTATACTGTGATGTTACCCTCTATAGAAACACAGCCCACTATACTGTGATGTTACCATCTATAGAAACACAGCCCACTACTGTGATGTTACCATCTATAGAAACACAGCCCACATACTGTGATGTTACCCTCTATAGAAAAACAGCCCACTACTGTGATGTTACCATCTATAGAAACACAGCCCACTATACTGTGATGTTACCATCTATAGAAACACAGCCCACATACTGTGATGTTACCATCTATAGAAACACAGCCCAGTCTATACTGTGATGTTATCATCTATAGAAACACAGCCCACTACACTGTGATGTTACCATCTATAGAAACACAGCCCACCATACTGTGATGTTACCATCTATAGAAGCACAGCCCACTACTGTGATGCACCATCTATATATAGATGGTACATCACAGTATAGTGGGCTGTGTGTGGGTTATAGCTCTGCCATTGTTGCGCTCTGCCATTGTTGCGCAATATTCAATCAAGATGCAAGACTCATTCAAGATTCAATAATTTATTTGCCATGTCAACAAGTTGATAGGAATTTGTCTTGGTTCATACTCAACATAATCGACCATAGATACACAGCATAGGAAATTACATTCCGTTTTTTAAAGTGCTATATGCATATTTCTATGTGTGCTATATGCATATAGATACAGAGAGATGTGCATGATGCCACTGTCTGCATGGGCCACGAGAGAGCTCTGAAACTTGACCAGATAGGATTTAAAATTAATAAAATACAAAACACTTAAAGATGTAAGTGTATTGTGTTCTGGTTGGGGAAACCAAGTAAACCTATATATATATACACCGTTCGTAGCTGACTCCGGTAGCGTGTTCATGTTTCCCAGCATTATACAGTTAGAGATGCTTTGATATTGGATATTCACATATTCCATTTCCTTCTTCAATGACTGCTGTAACCTCTGAGGATCAAAAAATCCATTCCAATCGGGAGTGAGAAACATTCCTTTAATTATTGGAGAGAGAGAGAGAGAGAGAGAGAGAGAGAGAGAGAGGGAGATAGGGAGAGAGGGAGAGAGGGAGAGAGGGAGAGAGGGAGAGAGGGAGAGGGGGAGAGAGACAGAGACATTGTGAGGGTCATTTTCCTATAGTCCTCACAAGATAAATGGTTGTTTAAAAATCACACTGAATGACCCCAATGATCTGCAAAGGTCAATAGATCACAAACCATTCTGTGCTCAAAGAAAGAAAGACAGACAGACAGACAGCACTGCTCCAAACATATTTGGGGAGTCATGTTTGCAACTAGGAAAAGATTCAGGTTATTAGCCATTTTGAGTAGCCTGGTTTCCAGCCTGTGTGTATGTTTATGTGTGCGTGTGCGTGTGCGTGTGCGCATGCATGTATGCACACGTTTGTGTGTGTGTGCGCTTGTGCGTGTGCGCGCACGTGCGCACGCCAAGGCCCTGTAGTCCCCATTCACTCTAATCCCGTTCTGGCGAGAGAGTCTTCTCTCAGAGCTTTGATTTTCCCTGAGAGTCATCGATTGACATTATTGACTTAATGCTAATCAATGACTGTTTGGGCCTGGAGGACTGGCCTGGGATGGGACCCGTGGGCACTTCTATACCCATGTTCAGGAAAAAACAAGTCTAACACACTCTGTCTTAGTCCAGACGACTCCCAGAGGCACTAAACAGGCTTTATGCAATGCATCATGGAATCTATAAACAGCTGGTTCTCAACCTTTTTCATGTCCAAGCACCCCCAAATTGACGTGCATTTGGCGGCAGTGTTGTTTTTGGCAGCAAATTTCTATTTGAGTTTAGTCATAGTCTTTGGACTGACACTTCATTTAGTTTTAGTCACATTTTAGTCACCTGGAAATGTCTTAGTGTTGGTCTAGTTTTAGTCGACTAAATTTCATAAGATTTTAGTCGACTAAATCTACAGTTGATTTAGTCGACTAAAATGTATTTTGGCGGGTCTTGATGCCGTCGTAATGAGTGTTTTTACACACGCTATTTTCAGCATTCAACCAAGTGTAAAATGACTTATACTGGAACTCTTCACTCTACCACTTCCTAACATTTTAGTCTAGTTTTTATTTGTCGACAAAATTGTCAGTATATTTAGTCTTATAGTTTTAGTCATCATAGCTTAGTTTTCATTTAGTTTCCATTTGTTTTTGTCAGTGAAAATAGGTAGTCGCCGAACATTTTTCGTCTTAGTTTTAGTCGACGAAAACAACACTGTCATCGATGTTTCTTGCCAGCCCAACGTGCACTGCCCAGCGTGCACTGCCCAGCGTGCACTGAACTCGGAAAGGCTTGACATCCACGGGAAGAGACAAGCCAGGCCGTGGGCCTCAGAAGAGCCACTCTGCTTCCTGCCAGGCCCAGCTACTGTTCCAGGGATAAAGTTAGAGCCCACTGCGTTAATTTATTCATGAGCCTAAACTGAAATATTAACACCGTCGGTTAGGCGTCGTGAGACCGCGTGTCGACAACGCTCGCATTCCTGCTCATCTCACGCCGATGTTTTATTCACACGCCGAACCCACTGACCTCTTGAGTCACGCACGCATACGCGCGCACGCACGGACGTGCACACACACGCTCACACGCTCATTTTGAGGAAGACCTCAATACGAAACATATTGTGTTGGTATAGGAGTTTTAACTGCAGTGGTGCAACATATAAGCATAATATCTCAAGTAGGCCTATATACTGTACTTTAGTAAACGTTAAGTTACTTTTGAAACTTTATATTGTGCAAATATTGTAGGCCTACTGTTGACTTCACTACACTTATTTGACGTCTTTAACCCGTTTTTCTGGGATTCTTTTTTACAAATGTTGCTATATGCTGTAGTAACTGTACATACTACATACGTAGCAACAAGAACACCAAAAGGGGTTCCTGTCTTTTCCCGGGCTTTTCATACGGGAAAGGGAGAGTTCCAAAGAGCCTGCCATCAGTGGAAAAAGTACTTAAATGTTTTACTTAAGTAGCCTAAAAGTATCAATACTGCAATGTGAATACTCTGTTACAAGTAAAAGTCCGGAAAAAATTACAAAAGTATTGTCATCAATATATACTTAAAGTATACCAAAAGGGAAAGTACTCATTATGCAGAATGTCTCATTTCATTTTCACATGTATAAAAGAAATCACACCCGTGTGAACTGAGTGGTGCAACCCCTCACCTTTTCCTATCTCTCTCTCTCTCTCTC
>NC_139697.1:14782357-14886121 GCF_964188405.1 Protomyctophum parallelum | reverse complement strand
AGAGAGAGAGAGAGAGAGAGAGAGAGAGAGAGAGAGAGAGAGAGAGAGAGAGACATTGTGAGGGTCATTTTCCTATAGTCCTCACAAGATAAATGGTTGTTTAAAAATCACACTGAATGACCCCAATGATCTGCAAAGGTCAATAGATCACAAACCATTCTGTGCTCAAAGAAAGACAGACAGACAGACAGACAGACAGACAGCACTGCTCCAAACATATTTGGGGAGTCATGTTTGCAACTAGGAAAAGATTCAGGTTATTAGCCATTTTGAGTAGCCTGGTTTCCAGCCTGTGTGTATGTTTATGTGTGCGTGTGCGTGTGCGCATGCATGTATGCACACGTTTGTGTGTGTGTGCGCTTGTGCGTGTGCGCGCACGTGCGCACGCCAAGGCCCTGTAGTCCCCATTTACTCTAATCCCGTTCTGGCGAGAGAGTCTTCTCTCAGAGCTTTGATTTTCCCTGAGAGTCATCGATTGACATTATTGACTTAATGCTAATCAATGACTGTTTGGGCCTGGAGGACTGGCCTGGGATGGGACCCGTGGGCACTTCTATACCCATGTTCAGGAAAAAACAAGTCTAACACACTCTGTCTTAGTCCAGACGACTCCCAGAGGCACTAAACAGGCTTTATGCAATGCATCATGGAATCTATAAACAGCTGGTTCTCAACCTTTTTCATGTCCAAGCACCCCCAAATTGACGTGCATTTGGCGGCAGTGTTGTTTTTTGGCAGCAAATTTCTATTTTAGTTTAGTCATAGTCTTTGGACTGAAACTTCATTTAGTTTTAGTCACATTTTAGTCACCTGGAAATGTCTTAGTGTTGGTCTAGTTTTAGTCGACTAAATCTACAGTTGATTTAGTCGACTAAAATGTATTTTGGCGGGTCTTGATGCCGTCGTAATGAGTGTTTTTACACTTGCTGAAAATAGCCGATCTACAAGCTCACAACGCGTCGCAACACGACTCGTTGTGAGATTGTAGATCAGCTATTTTCAGCATTCAACCAAGTGTAAAATGACTTATACTGGAACTCTTCACTCTACCACTAGTCCCTTACTAACATTTTAGTCTAGTTTTTATTTGTCGACAAAATTGTCAGTATATTTAGTCTTATAGTTTTAGTCATCATAGCTTAGTTTTCATTTAGTTTCCATTTGTTTTTGTCAGTGAAAATAGGTAGTCGCCGAACATTTTTCGTCTTAGTTTTAGTCGACGAAAACAACACTGTCATCGATGTTTCTTGCCAGCCCAACGTGCACTGCCCAGCGTGCACTGAACTCGGAAAGGCTTGACATCCACGGGAAGAGACAAGCCACGCCAGGCCGTGGGCCTCAGAAGAGCCACTCTGCTTCCTGCCAGGCCCAGCTACTGTTCCAGGGATAAAGTTAGAGCCCACTGCGTTAATTTATTCATGAGCCTAAACTGAAATATTAACACCGTCGGTTAGGCGTCGTGAGACCGCGTGTCGACAACGCTCGCATTCCTGCTCATCTCACGCCGATGTTTTATTCACACGCCGAACCCACTGACCAATTGAGTCACGCACGCATACGCGCACGCACGCACGGACGTGCACACACACGCTCACACGCTCATTTTGAGGAAGACCTCAATACGAAACACATTGTGTTGGTATAGGAGTTTTAACTGCAGTGGTGCAACATATAAGCATAATATCTCAAGTAGGCCTATATACTGTACTTTAGTAAACGTTAAGTTACTTTTGAAACTTTATATTGTGCAAATATTGTAGGCCTACTGTTGACTTCACTACACTTATTTGACGTCTTTAACCCGTTTTTCTGGGATTCTTTTTTACAAATGTTGCTATATACTGTAGTAACTGTACATACTACATACGTAGCAACAAGAACACCAAAAGGGGTTCCTGTCTTTTCCCGGGCTTTTCATACGGGAAAGGGAGAGTTCCAATTAAGAGCCTGCCATCAGTGGAAAAAGTACTTAAATGTTTTACTTAAATAGCCTAAAAGTATCAATACTGCAATGTGAATACTCTGTTACAAGTAAAAGTCCGGAAAAAATTTACAAAAGTATTGTCATCAATATATACTTAAAGTATACCAAAAAGGGAAAGTACTCATTATGCAGAATGTCTCATTTCATTTTCACATGTATAAAAAAAATCACACCCGTTGTGAACTGAGTGGGTGCAACCCCTCACCTTTTCCTATCTCTCTCTCTCTCTCTCTCTCTCTGGCACAACAGCGCCCCAACTGGTACTAATAGTCATACTCGTGCTCATTAACACATAGGCGGACACATAGACACATATTAGGTAGGTGAACACGGACATTGCTTTTCCTTGGAGTGGTTTGCACCACTCAAAAATCACACCCGTGTGAACTGAGTGGTGCAAAACTCCCCTCTTGAAAATAGCAGATTTACAAGCTCACACAATGAGTCGCATCACAACGCAGTGCGAGCTTGTAGATGAGGGGGGGGGGGGGGGGAGGGGAGGGGAGAGAGATCAGGACAAGTGAAGAGAGGTGTGAAGAGGTCATATGCCTCGTCTGTAGTATATATAGCACTTCATCCTCAATAAGAGCCAAGAAGTGCATGCATGGGCATACTGTATGTGGGGAGGTGTTGGCAATCTGACAGGCAACGCGGGAAAACTGTCTGGAAACCGTGGCGCTTTGCGTTGGTGTCACGCACACGCCACACGCTCCTCCGTGACAAGGAGTTGAACTGTGTGGAGAGTTCTATGTGTCATGTGTTCCATGTCATGTTTAAGACGCGTCAACTATACGAGTCACAGGATAAACGCTGCAGAACAACTCTTGTAGAGCTGCCCCGCCCCCTTTGTGAAAAGACGTTTATAGTTGCTATAGTTACATTGCAGTGCAGATTAATGCAAAACATATTAACTGATCATTTATGACTTATCTAACTAATGTACGTTTGGTGATCGGCTGGGTATGCTGGGTATGTATGTATGTATGTATGTATGTATGTATGTATGTATTTGGTTGGAATGGGTAGGGTTTAAAAAAAGGCAAGAATTTGCTCTGGTGCACTGGCCTAAAAGTGGGTCCTTAAAAACTGCTAAAACGTCTGAAATGTATGTATGTAGGTATGTATGTGTGTGTGTATTGGGGGGGGGGGGGGGGCTTTTTGGTAAAAATCCCTGCCCGCAATACCTTCCTATATTTAAAATGAGTCCAAAATAGGATTACCAGTGAAGGGCCAACTGCCTATTCACTGGGGACTATGCAAGGCAGAGGCGTCCACCCCCCTGAGTCCAAGTTTAAGCTAGACCGCATACCTAAACCATATTCTAAAACCCAATGGTAAAATGGATATAAAAAAAGGACATTAATAAAACAACCTAAAACCAAACAGTATGTATGTATGTATGTATGTATGTATGTATGTATGTATGTATGTATGTATGTATGTATGTATGTATGTATGTATGTATGTATGTATGTATGTATGTATGTATGTGTATGTCGGGGTGAGAATGGTGGTCCCTTATTGCCTATTGATGGTGACGTTGAAGCTATGTTTCAAGGTTGGTATAAGGTCAATAACGGGTTTAAAGGATTTAGAACAGCAGTTGTAATTGACATTAGTTATTAGCAGTATTGACCTACTTGCAACGCTCTGCTTGCGCACAAGTAGGCCACGAATGGCCTACTTGTGTGCAGACGGAGACGGAGTGTATTTGTAGTTATTATTGTTATTATTGTTATTATTATTATTATTATTGTAGGTTAAGCTAACCTGCAACACATAAAGGAATTAAAATCGGAACCACCTTTAGCAGCGGCGACGTTAAGATGATTATCACGTTAATGCATTTATAATTGCAATCCCTGCAACGCCTCGCAATGGTTTCCTCCGCTGTCTGTCGCTGTGGGAATGGTGTGAGCGTGATGCACATTGTAATGCTTTGGGGGGGGGGGGGGGGGGGTTACTGAAGCACAATTTTACTGTTCGGTACATTTTCGATAAATGCTATATTTGTTAATACATGCTCTTCTCGTATGTGGGTTCCTGCATGGTCTATCAAATGTTACCAAAATGTTAGCAAACTTTGAGGGTCCTCGATATGAAAACCTGGTAGCATTTGAAGATTGTGCAAGAGACAGGTTTTGAAGATGTGGAGTGTTAACAACTTTGAGGGTCCTCGATATGAAAACCTGGTAGCATTTGAAGATTGTGCAAGAGACATGTTTTGAGGATGTGGAGTGTTAACTTATTATGAAATAATAAGAAATGAATATGGAGATGAGATATTTCTGCCCGACAGCAACGATGTGTATATACTGTACAAGCCCACAACGCACACCTCTTTGAGTCTCTCTGTGTTCGTACTGTATACAGTGTGCTTGGAGAGGAGGGGGGGGAGGGGGGGGGGGCATGTGCCCCTTCAGTCACATGTCACAACCGGTCGGGGCACACTGCAGGTGGCAGTAGGTGGCACAGGCAGGGAGGGCACAGTGGTGGTGGGTGGGTGAGGAGGATTCATCTCTTCATCTTTTATCACATGCAGGGACCAAATGAAAAGCACAGAGATGGAGATGCCACTAGCAATTTGTGTGTATGTGTGTGTGTGCGTGCATGTGTGTGTGTGTGTGTGTGTGTGTGTGTGTGTGTGTGTGTGTGTGTGTATACATGTGTGTGTGTGCGTGTGTGTGTGCGTGTGTGCGTGTGGGGGTGGGGGTGTTAGAGGAAGTGAGTGGGGGGGGTATAAAGAAAGTGGGAAGTGGGTCAGTGTAGCATGTATGTCTAAAGGCTATCTGTGTGTGCACGTATACACGCACCCATGCATCCCGTGTGTGCACATTCTTGCGTACAGTGTATGTATTTGGCTGGCCATATAAGCCCCCAGAGAGGCAACAAGGCCAACGTTGAAGCTGCCGAGACCTTGTGTTCAAAGCTGGAACTACAGGCGGGCCCGGGCTTAACATTGACCGCTTGGTTGCACTTCTGGATTTTGCCAACCAAAAATTTTGAATGGCAAATGCGGAAGTATAGAGCGTTCTACCGGGTGCTTCAAAACGACACTGAGCAACTTCTATTGAAATTAATAGTGGGGGGGGAGGGGAGGGGGGGCTCAGCGTCTAATACATGTATATTTCAATGTGGGGGGTCCTGCATCATATTCATTATCCCGCCTTCTCTCTCTCTCTCTCTCTCTCTCTCTCTCTCTCTCTCTCTGTCTCTCTCTCTCTGTCTCTCTCTCTCTCTCTCTCTCTCTCTCTCTCTCTCTCTCTCTCTCTCTCTCTCTGTCTCTCTCTCTCTGTCTCTCTCTCTCTCTCTCTACAATTTACAATTTACAATTTAGGCATTTAGCAGACGCTCTTAATCCAGAGCGACTTACATTTAAGCAAGAACAAAAGCATGGGAATACATCACATAAAAGCATCTATCATGAAACATGCGTAAGCTAAGAAGGTAACAGTGGAATATCTATATGATGAAACTATACATACACTATACATAATAAACTATACATATTCGCTACTATGCTATACATATGTACTATGGCGTGCTATGACTATATACAATACAATTATAGTGCTGTCTACATAACATGCTATAAGTCTGTGTCAAAATGCTATCTAAGCCAACAGAAATGCTATCTAAGGGGTTAGGGTAAGTGCTCTCTCTCTCTCTCTCTCTCTCTCTCTCTCTCTCTCTCTCTCTCTCTCTCCGTGATGGATGGTCAACGTGATGACGGCTGGAACCTTAGGGGGGAAATATCTCGTCACGCATCATCATCATTCCGTGCCTCAGTGACGCTCACTGCTGGGGGGGGAGTGGGGGAGGGAAGGTGGGGGGTCCTGCCCCCCGTGGCGTTGCTGTCAACGGTCCCCCTGATTACAGTGTAATGGATTGATTAACCTTTTATACGGAGGAAGAACCTGCTTTTAAACACTGGCAGGTCTCGCCCCGCCCCCCTCCCATCCCCCACCCCCCCCCCCCCCCCTCCCATCCCCAACGGCATCGCCTTGTAAATAGCCTCCACGCATGCGCGCACGCACGCGCACACACACAGAGACACACACAGAGACACACACACAGAGTGTATTACCATGTAGACTAGGATGTGAACATTTTATTATACAGCAATTTTATGAATGCCATTTAAAAAAAATCAATTAATCCATTTTCAACTATAAGCCTGAAGCCGAAAAATATCAGATCGCAGAAGCTCACAACGCGTTGCGACCTTGTAGATCGGCTATTTTGTCGGTGCATGAATATATATATTACTTTTCACTAATTCTATTCAAATTCGAGGGCCTCAAAAGTAGTAGAGATCCACAAGCTCCAAACGTTTTTCGAGCTTCTGTCTGTTACTGTTGTAGCCGTGGTTCACATGACTTAACTTCACATAACTTCCGCCTGTTTTACGCGATCACTACATTTACATTGTAAACGTCTACATAAACATTCAGATTCCAAATATAAAGTCCTCGCCACATGTGCCACGGGTGTTAGAAATTTGCTGGTACAGCGATTAGCATTTTTATCCAAGCTTTTTTTTTGCCATTGGCTTTCAACTACGCGCCCCTATCGGTCGGGAGGAGGGTGGCACTCGGTGTGTTCGATATAGGTACGCTGACCGCCCTGCCAATACAGACTAATAGGCGAGTGCGCTCCCGGTGTGCAACTGTGAAATTCCCAAACGAACCCCATTTGAGAAAAGTAGCCGGGGTGCTCGGATAAAAATGCTTTTTATTAAACAACGCGGGACGCAGTAATGCTAATCGCTGTACCAGCAAATTTCTGGGTATCTCGGAATGTTTATATACACGTAAATGTAGCGATTGCGTAAAACAGGCTGCAGTTGCGCCATGACTGTCATGATAATCATGACAGTCATGTTTCAGGGCTATTACGGTTGATGCTTTTGTGTGTGTGTGTGTGGCACCGTACGAAAAAACACGTAAAAAACGTTAAAACATGGAGAGAGGAGAGGAGCCTGACAGCAACCTATACTTGCGGCGACATTTTGGTCCTCGCAAGTACAGTAATACAGGCACGCACACGCGCCACGACACCGTGCAATAAACTTGATGCCGTATTGATCAACAAACCCAGGGATCAATGCCTTTTAGGTAATGTTTATTTTACTCACACATGTTACAGCAGGTGATAAATAGCTTTCTATATATGGAAACACAGCAGTAGGGGGGGGCGGGGGTGTTCGTAAACTTGTCATTACTTATTGAGCCGTATAAGCGTTGTAATAAATAGTGCCGTAATATGACGTGAGGTTTAGAATCTTTAGCATCCGCCGGAGCACAGGGTTTCTCAAAGTGGGCATCGTGGCACCGTATAGGCGCCGAAGCGCACAAAGAAGAATGATTGTGTGGTATAGTGAAGTATCGGCAAGAATGAAAGGGAAGTGGGGTTGGCGCGAAGAGCATAGATATTGAAAAATGATAGATGCCTCATTGGTCGCTGCAGTCCGTTGGAGCGACCTGTCTGCCACGGAAGCTCTCTGAGCTCTTTTACCCTTTCGTTCCCCACCAAAACCTAATGGTATAATCTAAGGCATAATCTTCCATTCTTACCTCGCACTGGTCACGCTAAAGTCTCTCTAGAAGCGTTAATATTTTATTTTTAATATCAATAAAAAAGACCTAAAGATGCCTATACATGTCCAAGGCACCTCATGGTTTTGATATAAAAGACGTGTAGGCCCAGGCCGTAGCGTAACGGTCTGGGCACCGGACTGGTAATCCAGTCGCAGTGTGCCGCGGGTTCGACTCCCGGACCCGACACGGCCTTTACTGCATGTCATCCCCCCATCTCTCTCCCGTTTCCTGTCAGCCTACTGTCTGTCCCTTCAAAAATCAATAAAAGGCGTAAGCCGCAAAAAAAATATCTTAAAAAAAAAAAAAAAAGACGTGTATACACGTCCAAGGCCAAAATTGTGTTAATACGACATAAATGTACAGTAAGGTGCTATAAAGTATCAATGTACTGTAATAGTGTAATCCAGACGGTGATCAGCAGGCGCATCGATACTCCTTGATATACCTGTGAACAAAACAGAACAGACCAAGACAATCCACAGGGTGGAAGAACACATTTTGGCACAGAGGCTGCATGAGAAGCCTCTGTGCACACACGCACGCACGCACGCACGCACGCACGCACGCACGCACGCACGCACGCACGCACGCACGCACGCACGCACGCACGCACGCACCGTGACTCACGCACACACACTCACACACTGAGAGAGAGAAGGGGAGGTGGCAGTTCTTGGATTTAATCTGCCAACTTTCTCTGAACGCTCGGCAGAGTCGGAGCCATGCACACTCTCACATCTAATCCGACGATTTGGCTCAGGGCGAGATTAAGGGTTACGGTCCTATCGAGAGAGAGAGAGAGGGAGAGAGAGGGAGAGGAGAGAGAGAGAGAGAGAGAGAGAGAGAGAGGGAGAGAGAGAGAGGGAGAGAGGGAGAGAGGGAGAGAGGGAGAGAGGGAGAGAGAGGGGGAGAGAGGGGGAGAGAGAGAGAGAGAGGGGGAGAGAGAGAGAGAGAGAGAGAGAGAGGGGAAGCAGCAGATGGGGGGGAGGGGGGGTGATGACAGAGTGGAGCTGGAGGCATCAGAACACCAGAGTGGATTACAAAGAAATGAGATTTGATAAAAGAATTCAAGAGAAGAATAAATGGGAGGAATTATAATAGAGGAATAAGACCTGCCAAGGAATGAATGTTCCCGACCTGTGAGCCGAGGTGGTTGTGGCATGAAGGGCCCCCAAATAATTGGCCAAAACCCTACGATTGTAATGGTAGTATAATATTAAACAAAACAAAAAAAAGTAGAATGAATGAATGTAAAAGGAAATGGCATTTTTCTGTAAAACATTGAAATATATATAGGGGCCTCCCTAGGTGGAAACCAATCAATTGATCGGCTCTGAGAATTCAAGTGGCCCATCCATATCTGACCACAGCAGCCGCCCTGGTCCAGAAAAGGTCAGAGAGAGAGAGAGAGAGAGAGAGAGAGAGAGAGAGAGAGGGAGAGGGAAAGAGGGAGAGAGATATAGGAAAGGAAAGGGCTGCCAAGACTGAATCAGGTGTGTGGTGATTGTCGGGTGGAGGGCTGTTGCAGCAGCTGTTGATGAAGATGCTATATTTTATTATGCTTCTATCCATTCACTCTGATAAGGATGCTACGCTTATAAATACTCAGTGCTCCATTCACCCTCACTGCACAGAAGGCTGTTAATGAGGATGCTCTGCTTCCACTCATAGTGGATCAGTGCACACTGCGCAGTGCACGGGGCCTGCAGCCATCACTTGAGCGGTGCCGCCACACACACACACACACACACACACACAGTGTAAGCGCTCCGGGGCGCATGTCACCCGTATTAGGGGTGAGCATAGCGCTAGGCAAGAGCAAATGTGTCTTTAAAAATAAATACAAATAAAGTGAGGTGGGCCCTGCTGTTGGCTCGGGGCCAGTGTGGGGTAGACGTGTGAGAGAGAGAGTGGGTGACAGTGGCTGGCATCTGGGTGGATCTTTACTAACAGTATGGAGGAGAATGTAAGCCTTAGATGTTAACATTGATGTACGCATTAAAGCAGTGGTTCTCAAAGGACCGCATGGGTCCTTGAGGGCATGCATTCCATGGGGTGGCAGTGGCTCAGGGGTAGAGTGGCCCTGATGCAGAGCAGCCGGATGGTTCCCTGCAGTTTGATCCCGGGCTGCACCAGAGTTAGTGTCCAAGTGTCCTTGAGCAAGACTCGGAACCCCTAATTGTTCCCGACGAGCCGGTTGGTTGGTGCCTTGCTCGGTTTCCTCCGCCATCGGTGTGTGAATGTGTGAATATATAATGCACAATCTATATGTAAATCGCTTTGGATAGATGTGCTATATAGATGCACCATTTAAATGTACCATTTTCCTCAGAGGGTCGCAACAAATGAAATGTAATCACTTTACCCCTACTATACTGTACTAGCAGTCTAGTCTGGCCAGCATGGCCAGACTAATATCACTACGGAGCTTATATGAAGAAAATGTTTAGCTCTGGCAGATACATAGAATGATTTGACAATAACCGATCAGCAAACATTTCGTTTGAACATATCTGCATGAGTGCATGGTCTCTGACTGACCCTATAGAGATGCCTTGTCATTGCGCTTCACGGCCCATGGAGTATAAAGCAAGGCTATACTGTATAGCCTCTATGCGTTCCACCTGAGCAGAGAGGTTATCCATGCAGCGATGCAGCTTACAGTATAGGAAGCGTCTAATCATGATGGATGGAGACCCTGCGAAGCCAACCCAGCTTTAAAGGATCTGCTCAGTGGAGCTCCACTTATATGTGACGCTGCTCCGTTCACCGTCATGTCCTTGTTGTCGTCGGGTAGAATCCGTTTATCTCCATGCAACATTACAGTATATACTGTAGCCTTTTTTTGTGTGTGTAAATGTACGCCCTATACTTCGTATAATACTCTGTATTCTGTAATCGTTCTATACAGCTGTGTCTGCAGCTGCGTTTTTAAATGAAATCCTTAACCCATTTTGGGGCGGGAACCCCTTTTGGTGTTAGCATTATATTATGCTTTAGCTATTGGAAAATAGCAGATCTACAAGCTCGTAGCGTGCCACTCGGTGGCGCGCTACGAGCTTGTAGGTCTGCTATTTTTGAAAAATCAAAGAACGACTGACATAGAAACATAGCTTTTTCAGAAAACTGTCATTTTCAAACAGACATTTTTAGAATCTGATCTCAGGTCAGAATGCAGGGTTAATACTTGTGGGGAAATTCGGTCCTCACAATAGTCTGTAGTATGTGTGTGTGTGTTGTGGACACACACCTATATCCCATGTTCTCATGGAGTCCTGGGCAGCTGATGGATGACTATTTCTCACAGAAGAGGCTCGAGGGAACTTGTATAGCGGCCATGGGGGGAGGGGAGGGGGGGACGACGATACTGCTTCACATAAATCCATCCTCCTCCTGTTGTGGGAATCTCCTTGGGTCGTACGTCGCCCCCCCAGGGGGGCTGTCGCCTCCAGCACTAATAGGAAATCTAACTAAGTCACATGCAGTCCGAATTCCGAGTGGAGTGCGGTGGCTCTCCGGGAGGCCGCTTGGGAACCGTAAAGGTTGCCACCAGTTCGATCCCGGGCTATCCCCCCACAGTTATATACTATTGACTTTCTTTGTTGGGAATAACCCTTCTGAGAAGTAATGACAGTGGTCCAATATAACTGTGAACAACACACAGACCAAAACACATAGGACGACACAAATCAGGGTGCGTGCGTGCGTGCGTGCATGCGTGTGTGTAAATTGGGAATCTCCTTGGGTCGTACGTCGCCCCCCCAGGGGTCTGTCGCCTCCAGCACTAATAGGAAATCTAACTTAGTCACATGCAGTCCGAATTCCGAGTGGAGTGCGGTGGCTCTCCGGGTATGCCGCTTGGGAACCGTAAAGGTTCGATCCCGGGCTCTCCCCCGTCCCCCACAGTTATATATAGGCTATTGACTTTCTTTGTTGGGAATAACCCTTTGAGAAGTAATGACAGTGGTACAATATAACTGTGAACAACACCGACAGACCAAAACACATAAGATGACACAAATCAGGGTGCGTGCGTGCGTGCGTGCGTCATGTGTGTGTGTGTGTGTGTGTGCGTGTAAAAAGGTCAGTACTCTGTATCGTGATCATCGTGTTCAGCAGCAGATGGTCTCCTCTGCCCGCCGTCTCTGAGGTTCTGTAATAAACAGAAAAGACATTTTCAGGTGGGTTGCCAATCTCACTCAATCACGGAGAGAGTACACCTTTATCAACCTCAATTTGGGAGTGCTCCAGATTTCAATTTGGTCCGCTCGCTTCTCTGTGTCATCAGCACTTCCAAAATGTCAGTTGTTGGGCGTTTTTTTATCCTGTATCCTGTGTTTTCTCTCTGTCTCCTGACATGGATGGAATTGTTATCTCAACCCGGGAAAATTTATTTTCCTGTTTTATTTTAGACTAAAGATTAGAACATTAAGGTTAAGCCCTGCCACCATTGAGATTTTTAAATCCAAACTGAAGACCCACCTTTTTACTCTTGCTTTTAACATGCAGTTAAAAGTTGTTGTTTCTGTTGTTGATTCAATGTTTTACTGCGTTATACACCTATATGCCTTTTTCATTGTTTTGAGAATGTTGCTTTGTCATCTTTGGAAAGCACTTTGGGACAACTGCTGTTGTTTTTAAATGTGCTATATATTTATTAATACATTTGACATGACTTGACTTAACCCATTTTGGGGCGGGAGCCCCTTTTGGTGTTAACATTATGTTATGCTATTGAAAAATAGCAGATCTACAAGCTCATAGCGCGGCACTCGGTGCCGCGCTATGAGCTTGTAGGTCTGCTATTTTTGAAAAATCGTGAAAATGCGGCACAAATCTTTGAATATATATTCTTTCAGAAGACTTTTTAAAATATTTCGACGTCAGAGCTGCATGGAGAGTCAGGGAGAAGGAAATAGCAGATATACAATAGAGGTTCGGCCGGGCCCTTCTGTGTTTACGCGGCCCTCACACCTTATACAGTCAGTAACGTCACACTGCCATATATGGAGATCTCTGTATTCCGTCAGTCCATGACCCTTTAATGACCTGGAGAATCCCTGATGTCAGAAACCTCTGTATATGTTAGTCCTCGTCATAGAGTTATAAATTATATATAGAGACGGCACCGGAATCCCCCTCCCATCCATTTGCATGGAGTTGCTCACCCAGTATACATATACTCCCTTTTCACCCCTTCTTCCGGGTTGGAAAAGTGGTGGCCTTGTTCGTACGCACGTGCGTGTGTGTGTGTGTGTGTGTGTGTGTGTGTGTGTGTGTGTGTGTGTGTGTGTGTGTGTGTGTGTGTGTGTGTGTGTGTGTGTGTGTGTGTGTGTGTGTGTGTGTGTGTGTGTGTGTGTGTGTGTGTGTGTGTGTGTGCGCGCACGACTGTCTGACAGTGCGCGCGGCGCGCTTCGAGCTTGTGGATCTGCTGCTCTTGATGCTTTTGTTGTGTGACGCTGCAGTATGCATATCGTTGCTGTCGGGAGGAAACCTCCTACCTCCATTTTTGAGGTTTTTAGATGTTTTTTTATTGGCATAAATCTGTGCTGTTGAACACGCTTTACGTCTGTGTGTTGTTTCGAAAATATTTAACCAATAGAAAGTATAAATGATAGTTAAAAACTCTTGGGACAAAACCACTTAACTCCATTGGACCACTCAAACTGTCTGCTAAAGCAACTAACTCCACCACCTCACTCCCTCTGCATGGAAGTTATTGACAATATATATAGTCACACCACCAACTTTGATGAGGCAGTGTTGTTTTGTTTTCTTAATTTCCTTAAAAAATGTATATTTCCTGATAACAAAATGTACATTTTGGAGTTAAGTGGTTTCTTCCCGACAGCAGAGATATATAGGACATTGATTTACGAAGAAACACAAAAGGTTAGAGGTAACACTTGCAGATAAGGTTCATGAAAAATGATTAACTAATGCTCAACTAATACATTAGTTAAGCATTAGTTAATCATTATTTCATGAACCTTATCTGCAAGTGCGTTACCAAGTTAGAATATGGACATAGGAGGTTTTTTTCCCCAACAGCAACAATCTGCTATTTCTGGCGTAAGAGATGTGGTTCAGAGAGAGAAGCGAGCTCTGAAAGAAACCATTGTATGAAGTGAGTCTAAACCCAGCCAGGCCCGGTATGCAGTTCTGTGAGCCCAGAGAGGGCTTTAAGTGGTTCTCTAACAGCTGGACAGGCCTCTATGTCTTCCTCGGTGCAGGGGATGGATCATGGGAGCCTATTCATTTTGTTCAGCAGCGCGGGCGGCTGGCGTGGCCCGGCCTGGCCGCCCTAAAGAACAGTTGTATAGCTACGTGGTTACAGTACAGTACAGTGGGCGGGTTTTTATTTATAGCCGCGGCGCTTCAAAGGAGCCTCTTCTGCCTGGCTTGGCGTGTTCGCGTGCAGAGCCGGGTAAATATAGCATCCTCTTTTCTTTTCTTTCTGCAGGTTCAGAGTCCGCACCGCACGCCTACGAGACATCACCGCTTATCTTGCCTTTCTCCTTCTTTCTCTCATCATCACCTCTCTCTCTCTCTCTCTCTCTCTCTCTATCTCTCTCTCTCTCTCTCTCTCTCTCTCTCTCTCTCTCTCTCTCTCTCTCTCTCTCTCTCTCTCTCATTGAAATTCAATTCAATGGGGCTTATTCATTCTCGTGAGAAAACATGTTTAAATTCCCAAAGCAAAATATGAAACAAACCAATTTCAACAGACGGGAAGAAAAAAAAAATCTAAAATAAGAAATGCATGATGTAGAATTAATTATAAGGAAAGAAGGCTGTGTCTAAGAAATGAAACAAACCAATCGAAACTATCTGAACAGAGAAATGTACAATTAAATGGGGAATGCAGCGATATGTAAACTGTTGTGTCGCATTGCAATTTAGGACAAACTGGCTTATGAAACCATTTAATTTTGGAAGTGGTTGTCGTTGCCGTCAGGCAGAAACCTCTTATCTTTCCGCATATTTTACCTTTTTTTATTTACTTTTTGTAAATGTATGCCTAATATTGTTCTCAACCAGTGGTCCTTGAGGGGCCTGCAAGCCTCTGCAAGCTCGTAGATCTGCTACTGTTGCTGTTGAAAAGTAACATTTTTGGACAAAATATGAGGTTTGCACCCGACAGAGACGATATGTACAGTTCTACCTCCTCCAGTCATACGCACACGCACAGGCTAAGGTGCAAATTGTGTGTCAGGCATATGACTCTATGAATAATGTAAATTATGTAAGTTGTCCTCTCTCTCTCTCTCTCTCTCTCTCTCTCTGTGTGTGTACGCTGTATAACTCTCCCTTTGAAGACAGTTTAATGTGTGATGTGTTTAACCCACCCGCTGGTGTACCAGTCACGTGTGTGTGTGTGTGTGTGTGTGTGTGTGTGTGTGTGTGTGTGTGTGTGTGTGTGTGTGTGTGTGTGTG
Organism: Protomyctophum parallelum; assembly: GCF_964188405.1. Classification (NCBI taxonomy): domain Eukaryota; kingdom Metazoa; phylum Chordata; class Actinopteri; order Myctophiformes; family Myctophidae; genus Protomyctophum; species Protomyctophum parallelum. The sequence continues at coordinate 14,871,103 of NC_139697.1, read as the reverse complement.
TGTGTGTGTGTGTGTGTGTGTGTGTGTGTGTGTGTGTGTGTGTGTGTGTGTGTGTGTGTGTGTGTGTGTGTGTGTGTGTGTGTGCGTGCGTGTCCGCTGTATAAGCAGTGCTCCATGCAGTGTGACAGTTGACAGGCAGCATTACCAGTCTGGTTTCCTACTTAATGCTTCTCTGAGTCAGAGAGAGAGAGAGAGAGAGAGAGAGTGGGGGGTGTGCGGGAGAGAGACAGGGGGGGGGGCTGTATCTTATAGCAGAGAGAGAGAGAGAGAGAGAGAGAGAGAGAGAGATCATGACCACAGAGGGCCTCGGTCAGACTCGTCCACACACACACACACACACACACACACACACACGCACACATCACTCATCGCGCTAACTTGCTTCTCGGCCGACCCCCCCCCCCCCCCCCCCCCTCGCACACACACACACACACACACATCCCATTCCATTACTGAGCTAATGATGGCCGGTGGTCTGCTTCCACACCAGTGACTGCAGTGACTGGGACCACAGCTGACACGTGTGTGTGTGTGTGTGTGTGTGTGTGCTGTGTGCCTGCACATGCGCACATTTGCGATCCATCATCCTCTAACTACTTTTCCTCCATCCACCCATCCATCCATCCACCCGCCAGCCAGCTCCTCCCCATCCTCACAGCAGGAGCGTGTGTGTGTGTGTGTGTGTGTGTGTGTGTGTGTGTGTGTGTGTGTGTGTGTGTGTGTGTGTGTGTGTGTGTGTGTGTGTGTGTGTGTGTGTGTGTGTGTGTGTGTGTGTGTGTGTGTGTGTGTGTGTGTGTGTGTGTGTGTGTGTGTGTGTGTTGGCTCAGGGGGTTGGACAACCTGTCATTTCTAACATTGCTGTATGCGTCTCCATCTGATGATGCATGGGACGACATTACTGTACGGTGTGTGTATGATGATGGGATTGACGGACAGACCTGGAGAGCGTTACGTCCCATCTGCCGGGAGGACATGCAGAGAGAGCACTTTACGTCCCATAATGAGGGGAAGGAGGGAGCTGAGATCACCAGTGTTGATTTTGACAGCAAGCTTGATTTAATTTCAATTGTCTTATATATTTTTTTCTTTTTTTTACAATTTTTCTTTTCTCCACGATTTGTGTAACCCATTTTTCACCCCTGTGTCAATCATCTAATGTGATCCTGGGCTCTACACACCCTCCACCAACCTAGTCCCCTGCATATATGGGGGACAAGGGGAGAGCAACGGACTTGAACTCATGCTCATGCTGACACATGGTGACGACGACAGACAGCCTGTATACTGTACATTGTTGCTCGGTCAACTGTATGACGGATAGGAGGAAAATAAATCATTGTGGCAAAGACAGCCCTCCCCCCGCCCCCTCTCCGCCTCGTTTCTGTCAAGATGGAGGGAGGAGGCCGTTACTATAGTTACCGATAATTATAACATACTTTGACGTAAAAGTATCAATACAATTCAGTTTTATTTTTTGCATGTCATATGAAAGCAGGGAATCATATAGTTTAAAATTGTCATAATGATGAGACTTGAGAAAACAGGCCTGAAAGATTCACATCTGTGGTGGTCTGTGGCATTTATAGGGGGCGCTGTTTTCCCTTCATTGCTGAAAGGTGGTGTTTTGAGGGGGGGGGGGGAACTCTTCAATGTATCCCATCATGGTCTGTTACAACTTGAATCATATTCAAAATCTCTATCACACACACACACACACACACACACACACACACACACACACACACACACACACACACACACACACACACACACACACACACACACACACACACAGTACACACACGCTGTCACAGCTGTCTATGCACTGTAGAATCAATACAGAGGATTTTCCCATACAACAAACACGGGGTAGAAGAAGCGAACTTCTATGAACCCGCTCTGTCTGTCTTCACTATACTCTCTCTCAGTGTCACTGTCGTCGCGCTACACGTCCCCGCCGATGTGACATATCATGTCCCGTCTGTCTCAACGGGGACAGAGACACGACCCACCGAGACGAGACCGCCCCTGCCGGCTCCTTCTGCCCCCTGTTCTGTCAATTTAACTCTGAGCGTAACCCAATGGAGCTGCAAAGTGTCAGGGTTAGGTCATGTATAGGCCTGAGAAACAGACTCTACAAAATATCTTCTATAAATCATGACAGTTTTCTTTTTTTTTTATATATATATATATATACCACGATTTTGTAACCCATTTTTCACCCTTGTGTCAATTATCTAATGTGACCATGGGCTCTACACACCCTCTGCCAACCTAGTCCCCATATATGGGGGACAAGGGGAGAGCAACGGACTTGAACTCATGCTTCCTTCATGCCTGAGTGTCCAAGTTGCTCCTTTACACCTGACAGGGGGGAGTTTCCCTGGTTGGACATAGCGCGTGGAAGGAACACGTTATTCCAACCAGTTCCTTTCCCCTCCATCAGGCGCCCCGGCTGGCCAGGGGGAGGCAGTTTAGTGACCAGGATTACTGCATGTTTTTTGTGAGGGTATACCTACCCAGTTTTCTGAAAAACCTGTTTCTATATCAGTGGTTCTTCAAACTATTTCATGTCAAGGACCGCAAAGATTATCTGTATTTTTTTGGCCGCCAACCTCCATCTGAAAATATGTTGATCCAGTGACCCCCCCCCCCCCCCCAGAAGCAAAGATTTGAGTTAAAACGTTCGCTCTGAAAGAAGATTTGAGACACATTATCACGATTTTTCAACAGCTAAAGTAATATGCTTAAAACACCAAAAAGCGTTCCCATCATGAATGGGTTAACACTTGCAGTGTTAGTGTAAAGTAACGCATTTATATACATTTTACTTATGTACTAATGTGAGTACTTTTCCCACCACTGGTATATAGAGTCCACAGTATGAGTACAGGTAGTATATTAAGTTCCTTTGATTAGTTTGTCCGTCAGCCGGTTCGTTTATTGTGCGAGGAGCTTGGTTACCATGGAAACATCCATGGAGGGAACCGCGCTGCATCAAAATGTGACAGCGCTTACAGACACTGCAGTACCTTTGAGGAAGGAAGGCACTGGAGCAACTCAGACAGGTTGAAGCTCTTTTGGGCAGGAAGTAGGAAGCCTTTTTGGTGTTATACTTTAGCTATTGAAAAATAGCAGATCTACAAGTTCTACAAGGCACTCGGTGCCACGCTACGACCTTGTAGGTCTGCTATTTTTGAAAATGTTGTGGCCCAAATGTTTGAGAGCATTCGTTTTTAGCTCAAATCTTTGCTTCTGGGGGGTGGGTCCCTGGAACAACAATTCTTTTGATGGGGGTCTGCAGCCAAATACAGATAATTCTGGGGGACCTTGACATGACATTTTTGAGCACCACTGTTTTATGACCTCAATTAACCACAAAAAACCTGAACTTTGAACATTCAGTGGATTTTTTGTGGTCTGGGATTTATGTCTGTCTGTGAGGCCTTTTGAGTTGCAATGAAAACTGTCAAAACAGTAAAATCTGCTGGGAAATCCGATTTGCAGGCTGTGACATCACAGTCGGCAGGAAAATCAGAGCACTTGTTTGAGCCAGAAAACCCCAGACCCGAAAATCTACTGAATGTTAAAAGTCCAGGTTTTTTGTGCAATTGAGCTCAGAAAACAAAAAAAAACTTTTTATGTGTCACAATCCCTTTAAACTGCGGTACCTTTCTCATGGTCCTATAGTTCAGTGGTTTCCAACTTTACTTACTTAGACTTTAGCTCCTCCCGTTCCTATTGGAACATTTGGGCCACGAGACTTTTTGCTCCGGTCTCTGGTCTCTCTTCCTTGGCTGTATGTCTCCTTTGGCCTCCCTCTCTTCCTCTTTCCACCTTCTGGCATCCATCCAGTGTGTGCGTGTGCGTGCACGTGCGTGCGTGCGTGCGTGCGGTCTTGGATAATGATGGTCGTGATTGCATAATTGCAACGCCTTGGAGGCTGAGCTGAGCAGAGTGTGTGTTGGGGATGCGGCCGGTGGCATGTGCATGGCTGTCTGTCTGTCTGGCTGCAGGGTGAATGGCCCTTACTGCATAGCCAGAATGCCTTCCCAATCTGTATCAAAGTGCTATTAACCACCATGGAATGCCTCCGTTTATGTGGCATCTTCCAGAAGGCTTGGGAAAGGTTGTGTTAAATGGTTGTGCTGGAGGGTGTTGTGGAATTCTGGGTCAATCCGTCATTGATGAGGCAAGAGAGGTCTGACACGATATGTTCGGTGGCGATGGTAAATTGTGCATTTATATATAGAGAGCCTTTATCCAAGGCGCTTTACATGGATTGTGCACTACATTCACCCATTCACACACACACACACACACACACACACACACACACACACACACACACACACACACACACACACACACACACACACACACACACACACATTACACCGATGGCAAGGAAGGAAACCATGCAAGGCAGAGGCAATTAGGTTTTAGGCGTTTTGCTCAAGGACACTTCAACACTAACTCTGGGCGAGCCTAGGATCGAACTGGAAACCTTCCGGTTCTTCTTTAACCCATTTTGGGGTGGGAACCCCTTTTGGTGGCGCAAATCTTTGAATATATATTCTTTTTTCCACTCAAAACTTTGCTTCTGGGAGGTCCCTGGAACAACATATTTTCAGATGGGGGTAGGCGGACAAATTCAGATAATTCTGGGGGTCCTTGACATGAAAAAAGTTGAGTAGCCTACCACTGACACAGAAACATGTCAGGATTTAGAAGACATTTGTAGAATCCGCCTCAGGTCTAAACTGGTTCATATACATATCATGGGAAGAAGTACAACAACGCTCAGGTCGGTGGTATAGTAGCTCTGCCAACGATCACAGGGATCAGACCATACTGTATACAGTACTCTCTAGCTGCACTATACAAGGACAAGCTGAACCATAGCAAGACAGGCTGTACCCAAAACAATAGCTAGAATAACAATGTCCCTGCATGTTTGTTCTATGTGTGTGGGTGGTACTACCAGATCATGGTCGCTCCCTCTTGTGTTGTGGCTGTGGCTGTCATCACTCACTTTGGAGAGATAGTTAGACGGTACAGCATGAGGGCAAGCTGTCACTTCACATAATTTAATAATACCAATCCCAATGATTAATTTGCTTAACCCTGTCTTCTACCCGGAGCCACCCCAGACTATATAGCAAAGTGTGTTGGAATTACGTGGCTCATCATGGGCTTATAATCGTACCGTGCTCCACCTCAGCAATCCATCGTCCAGCATAATGAAAGTGGATAGACAGACAGACACCCTCGCTTTTGGCCGACACCGACAATATAAGCCACTCCGACCTACTTATTCCTTGCTTGCTTTTTTCTAATTACTGTAGTAGGGCTATAAAAAAAAAGATATAAGCAATGGTGTTTTTTTGTCTGGCACTGCATGGGTGATCTTATATAAAAAACAGACAAATCTGCCAGGGCGAATTTAATTTGCTCTGGCATAATTTCACATTTATAGTGTATAAGGGTATATTCTTGACAGCTTTGGAAAACGTCCGCCAGTGATTTTTGTGCCCAGAACAGTTGCCCACACCTGATTTACAGTCTCATTATCTCTTCTTGATAGACATTTATATTGCATTATTTTGAAAGGTATATTGTCCAATGTCCATAGGCCTAAAATTAAAAAGGTCTAATAATGCCAGCCCAGCATTCAGGTATAAATATTGTCTCTGTCGGGTGGAAACCTCATACAGTATGTGGCCCTTTCTGACCGAGGCTGAGTCATTGAATATAGCTTCAAATTGGCATATTGGTTGTTCAGTTTGACCCACCAGATTTGGAGATATGGCTTATAGAGTAATGTTGAGAAAACAGGCTTTAAAGGTTCACTTCTGTGGACTCTAACATTACACGTAACTACATGTTTAACCATTTATTTCATATTTACATTCATTTCAGACATGCTCTAGTATGTGAAGAGTCTACCCGTGCTATTAATTCATTTTGGATAAAACAAATATCCTCTCCTGAACAGTTTTGCCGCCATGATTCTTTCTGTATCAAAAACAAATATGTCAAACTGTTCAATGGATTCAAATCAAAAGTAGCAAATCTATAAGCTCGCTTTGTGCTGTGTTTCAAGCTTGCGGATCTACTCCTCGTATCTGCTCTTCTTGTATGACGCTGTAGTCTGACGTTAAATTACGAATAAACACAAGAAGTTAGAATATGGAGATAAGAGGTTTCTGCCCGTCAGCACCAATATCTAGGCTACTGTATAACATCAAGCCGCGGTGGTGTGCTGCTATCCCCTTGGCGGCTGTTAATGGCAATAACGCACAGAGCCACACATAAAAAAATAACAAGCATATATATAGTAGCCTAGTTTAGATAATGTCCATTAAAAACCTTCTACTATTCTCCATCATGGTAATCCACAGGCAATTCAGAGTTCCTGCGTGCGTACAAATCACGGGCCACGCCTGGGGAGTCACCTATAGAAAGAGGAGCATTGCAACAGTGGCGAAAATAGGCTTCATCGGCCATGGGTTTTCTGAAGAAAGAGGCCCCCCACATGACACACGCGTGCGCTCGCACACGCACACGGTTATTTGTCGGGTAATTTGGACCATTTGGCACGATTCTGGCACGGTTCTACACGTCACTCTCCTAAATCCTGACAGTTTTCTGAAATAACCTATGTTTCTAGGCCTATATCACTCAATATTTCATGTCAAGGACCCAAAAGAAGCATGAGTTCAAGTCCGTTGCTCTCCCCTTGTCTCCCATATATGGGGACTATAGGTTGGAGGAGGGTGTGTAGAGCCCAGGATCACATTAGATGATGAAACATTAGGGTGAAAAATGGGTTACAAAATCGTGGGATAAAAAATATATTTTAAAAAAAGGACCTCAAAAATGATCTGTAATTGGCATCCGAGACCCCCATCTGAAAATATGTTGTTCCAGGGACGCTCCAGAAGCAAAGATCTGAGTTAAAAACGTTTGTTCTGAAAAAATATATTCCAAATTTGAGGCACATTTTCACGATTAAAAAAAAATAGCAGACCTACAAGCTCATTCATTAGCAGCATCACGTGGTGCCGCAGTGCAGAATGTGGAAGAAAACTTTACAATTTAGGCATTTAGCAGACGCTCTTGATCCAGAGCGACTTAAGCAAAAACAAAGCATGGCATACATCACATATATAAACAGGTATAGTTATCATGAATCATGTATAAACTAAGAACGTAACAGTGGAGTATCATGTCAACTATACATACTATACTATATTATATATTATACAATATACATGTCGGTGTACTATAAAGTGCTATGAGTACATAAAATGCAATTCTATAGTGCTGTCTACGTAACAAGCTATACGTCTGTCTAAAATACTTAGTCTACATGAAGTGCTATCTAAGGGTCTATAGGGCAAGTGCTAAAAAAGTCTGAAGAGGTGGGTTTTCAGACTATGGCGGAAGAACTTTCATTTCATATCAGCAATGTCGCACCGAGTGCTGAAATGGAGGATGTATAAGAACACACATTTGTTGATTATACAGAGTATAGGGTGAATATGAATATTTTGCCCCAAAGTCTTGTGTAGCCTATGTTCCTCATGTTCAGGCTGGTGGCGTGTTGTCGTTATGGTTTCCGCACGTTGGCGGGTCCTTCCTCCTCCAATTAGCGGGCCATGTTACGCCTGTGCATAACCATTTTGAGGGTGTAATAATGAGACCCTCTTATAGGCCTATATAGGAAGGAGGCCAAACAATTGGCCGCCGAGCCCCGCATCTGAAAATATGTTGTTCCAGCAGGGACCCCCCAGAAGCAAAGATTTGAATGTTCGCTCTGAAAGAATATATTCAAACATTTGGGCCACATTTTCACAATTTTTCAAAAATAGCAGACCTATAAGCTCGTATCGCGGCACTCGGTGCCGCGCTATGAGCTTGTAGATCTGCTATTTTTCAACAGCTACCAAAAGGGGTTCCCGCCCAAAATGGGTTAAATTCAGGCTGCAGGGGTACAAATTCTTCAAGCTAAATGTAGTCACAGCAACCAAATCCTGAGTAGGCTATAAAGCCAAGCGTACCGTCACCATTATTACATAATCGCACTAAATCGCAATTATTTGAGATAATCACAATTATTCCTTTCGTATAATCGTCAATCGTTTCCATCTTGAGAAATGACCTTCCATACATTTTCAAACACGTCTTACAAGCTTACAAACACGTCACTTTGTGACATATTGTAAGCATGTGAGACGTGTTGTCTTTTAAAAAAATAGCAGAAATGACAGATCTACAAGCATGCATTTTGTAATTAAAAAAAAAAAACTTAAATGTGTGAGTGATTTCTTTGTATTCCTGCAGTATTTAAGTTATTTATCATAATCTGCCCTGTGCAATTTGTGATCACCAGCCAAAAAGGCAAAACAGAAATACAAATTGGAGAAGCAGCTTGGACTCCTCATGCATAGGAGGAAGCATGAGGTCAGTCCGTTGCCCTCCCCAGGTTGGCAGATGAAGTGTAGCGCCCAGGACTACATTAGAAAATTGACACTGGGTGAATAAATGGGTTACAAAATCGTGGGATAAAAAAACAAACAAACAAAAAATAAATACAAATTGTAAAGGTTCCAATGTTCAATGCAACAACAAAAACCCCACAATTAAATCTAAGTTAATCGCAATTATATGCGTGACAAAATCGTCAATTAATACTGGGTGTTAATAATGGTGTCGATTTACAATAGGTGAATGGAAACAAAGGTATAAGGCATATTTATAGCCTATGCATCATGCACAACAACAAAGCTAAAGTATCAGTTATGAGCAATATACATGGACAAAGTATACTCAACTCAAAAATATAGATACTCCTTGTCAAAATATGACTCAACTGCAAGTGAAAGTTGCTCTGTCAAATGTATTCTTGAGTTGAGTACTTGTCCCACAGGTTGAGAACCACTGCTTTGACAGTATATCTACGTCACTGCCCTGAATTATGTGCTCTGCTCTCTTATTGGCTGAGTGAGGGGCAAAGGAAGGGACTGATTAACAAAATCGCAACAGCTGTTGTAGCTAACACACTGGCGTCTGACGTAATGATTGAGTTCGTGTGTGTGCGTGCGTGCGTGCGTGTGTGCGCGGTTCAACAAGGCACGAGGGCTCACGCCTCACGGGGAGCATGCGCAAGCCCGGGCAGATGCGCATTTCCGTAATATTGCTCGTGCGTGAGATTGTTTACCTGCTGTTGTTTGTTTGGGAAGAAAGTTGGAGAGAAAAAGGCGGTATTTTTGTTTAGAGTAGCCTGCTGTATATGGACCGAGTCTGAGTTGTGTTCTTCTTGGAGTTTAACTTTATAGACACACTTAAGACTTTTGATAATAGTGTTTTCTTCACTTCACCTGCTGGTTGTTTGGAAAGAGTTCGAGAGAAAAAGGCGGTATTTTGCCTAGAGTAGAGTAGAGCCTGTCTGGGTTTACACTCAAGACTTTTGATAATAGTGTTTGACTGAACCCATATTTTCTTCACTTCACCAACCAAGCTGCTGCTGCTTCTCTCCATATTTCTTCGTTTTGTGGATATTATTAATTATTTCACCGTGAAGGCTAGCCCCGCGAGTCAGAACACCCAATGGTACTGAAGTTTCTGAGATTTTTGAGACTCGACCATGGGTCGACAAAAGAATGAGCTGACCCAGGGGGTCCCGAGAGGGGCTACGTGACCCAGGGGGTGCCGAGAGGGGCTACGTGACCCAGGGGGTGCCGAGAGGGGCTACGTGACCCAGGGGGTGCCGAGAGGGGCTACGTGACCCAGGGGGTGCCGAGAGGGGCTACGTGACCCAGGGGGTGCCGAGAGGGGCTACGTGACCCAGGGGGTGCCGAGAGGGGCTACGTGAAGGCACGCATGCAGAAAACAAGAAATGTATTCAAGGCTCCACCGGTGAGTAATTATATTTATAGGGGGAAAGAAAAGTCATTTTGGAAGGTGTTATGTGCACACATTCTCTCTCGCTCTCTCTCTCTCTCACTCTCTCACTCACTCACTCACTCACTCACTCACACCAATTGTGATTTATGCCCATTACATGGAAAGCTTTGCCTTACTGGTGCATTCTCTAACAACAACAACATGTGAGGAGTTTCTGCTCTATAGCATAATGCTGTGTACTGTAAGTCGCATCTCTCTCCATTGATAATATATTGTATTGTATTGTGTGTGTGATGGTTGGGGGAAGAAGTCCACCGTGGCTGAGTGAGTGCTGCTGGCTGTGATTCACCTTTTGTTTGTCTGATCTGTTTCTGATAGCCGGCTATAGCTCTCTCTCTCTCATGCAAGATAAATGACATGTACATGTTACAGAGTGTGTGTCACAGTGTGTGTGTGGTCTTTGTGACGAATGCTCAGATGCTGTGATGGTATCATCAGATGCCTTGTGTGTGTGTGTGTGTGTGTGTGTGGCGTTCTCATGGGTCCTATACTACTCCTATTTTGCCAAGTCTGCTAAAAGCGACTTTGGTCAGATTTGGCACACTGGCATAAGTGTTAGAGAGATGATGTTTGATTTATATTTACAAATGTAGTAAATTAAATTAGGTTAGTGCCCTCCTCACACCTGTATCTGCACATAATTGTACATGAATTCAAACTGGACTCTCTGACTGAGGGAGTCTGGGAGATATGAGTTATTGTCTAATGATCATTGTCCTGATGTGAAAGAGAATATTTCCAAATGAGGGGTAAAAAAAAGATATTCATGGACAATCTGAATCTGTTGAGATATTGAGATCAACTTAACTTAATGTTGGCATTAAGGCATTGAACCCCTACCATGAAATGTTCTATGAGCAGGGCCTGGCTGTAAACAAGTTATTGAGCTTAGTCCAGTTACCCTGGATAAACATATAGTACCGTTCCTTTGATATAGCTAATGGCACGTTGACCTCCAAGGAAATAAAATCTTCACTTCATGTCAAAAAGGTTGCTACTGTATACATCCCCTGTGCTATACAATTACACTACCGGTGGTTCTCATTTTTTTTTACATTTATTTCAAAGACCACCATAACTATTGAGTATGTAAATGGACCCATAAGAGGTCCATTTGACTAGTATAAAGTATTCTTTCCTCACTGATTGTGCCAAGCCCGTCGTTCCCTGGCTGTGGTTTTGCTCCAGTAGATAGCAGACCTGTAGGGACAGTGTGGAGAATATCGTTAATCCATTCATGTGCGTCACTAATTGGATGACGACGAGGCCCCCGGGCCGTAAGGGTCCACTTGGTTCCAATTTGCAAAATTGTTTTTAAGGGTCCATTTGGAGCCCCCTCCTCAAGTAACCCAGAGGTTTCCCGGACCTTTTTTTGAAAACCACTAAATTAAATATAAAATTATATAAATTATAATATAAAGGCCTATATAAATTATATATTGTATTACGTAGCAATAGTGACTCATCTGCCTAATGACCTATAAAGCCTCATATTTCCCCTGGCCAAGGGGGAATTCCCCTAGTGGATATTAATATGTTTTCCACACGGGAGACCCGGGTTCGAATCCTGGGTGTGATTATAGATCTTTTAGTAATATAGGAATCGTTAAAGGAAAGAAACCCTTAAGGAATTTGACCTTTTTTTTTTAAGAGGGAATCTTTAAGGAAGCAGAATTGTTAGTCTTAAGAGGGAATCTTTAACCCATTCTGTGTGGGAAGTGGGAACCCCTTTTGGTGTTTTAAAGCATCATGTTATACTTGTAGGTCTGCTATTTTTGAAAAATCGCGAAAATGGACCTAAAATCTTTGAATATATATTATTACAGACTGAACATTTTAACTAAAATCTTTGCTTCTGGGTGGAGGTCCCTGGAAAAACATATTTTCAGATGTGATGAGGCATATTACATATCATTTTTGGGGTCCTTGACATGAAATCTTGAGCACCACTGATACAGAAACACTGATAGTGCAGCATATAGCCATTACAATCGTTCAGTTTGTGATAAAAGCATGAAATTTGGTACACATATAGCCAAAGGCATCCCAAAGATAATTGGATGTGGAGGCATCCTGAATTTTCAACATGGCACCCATGGCAGCCATTTTTCAAAATGGCAACAACTGTTTTCTTATGAATGACATATATAATATGATATTTGAGACTCATTTACAATATATAGTACTAGGTAAGTGTCTTTTTCATAATTGAAAATTGTCATTGCATATTCAAGATGGCCGCCATTTTTCAAGATGGCCACCAGCAACAACTGTTTTCTTATGAATGATGGATATAATATGATATTTGAGACTCATTTACCATATATAGTACTAGGTAAGTGACTTTTGCATAATTTAAAATTGTCATTGCATATTCAAGATGGCTGCCATTTTTCAAGATGGCCACCAGCAACAACTGTTTTCTTATGAATGATGGATATAATATGATATTTTAGACTCATTTACCATATATAGTACTTGGTAAGTGTATTTTGCATAATTTAAAATTGTCATTGAATATTCAAGATGGCTGCCATTTTTCAAGATGGCAGCCATCACTTGTACGATTGTCTGATATGGGTGATCTCGGTGTCAAATCAGTCATATTTTTATGATCCAGAATTCAATTTTTGAACTTTGAAATTGTCCAGAAGCTTCCTTACAACTGAATATCAACAGGGCATGTGTATAAGCTCAGGAGCCCATACAGCCCACGCAGTCTTTTTCCCATGGCCAACATGCTTGACACAGTGTCACAACCCGTCAATGCATGGAACACTGGTAGTTTGCGTGCTTTCTCCTGCCATAGCCCTGCTGCAATTTAATGGGCTGCTAAGTATCGGCAATTGCTTATGGTGCTGACTCTATCTATGGCAATGACTATGGCGCTATGTCTACGGTAATGACTATGGTGCTGTGTGCTGACTCTACGGCAATGACTATGGTATACTGTCTATGGTGCTGACTCTGCTGTCTATGGTGCTGACTCTGGTGCTGACTCTATGGTATACTGACTATGGTCCTGACTATGGTCTTGACTCTGGTATACTGACTTCTATGGTATACTGACTATGGTTCTGACTCTATGGTATACTGACTATGGTTCTGACTCTATGGTATACTGACTATGGTTCTGACTCTATGGTATACTGACTATGGTTCTGACTCTATGGTATACTGACTATGGTTCTGACTCTATGGTATACTGACTATGGTTCTGACTCTATGGTATACTGACTATGGTTCTGACTCTATGGTATACTGACTATGGTTCTGACTCTATGGTATACTGACTATGGTTCTGACTCTATGGTATACTGACTATGGTTCTGACTCTATGGTATAAGTGGTGCATGTATATTGCGCCTTTATCCAAGACGTTTTACAGAGATTGTGCTACATTCACCTATTCACACACACATTCATACACCAATGCCGGAGGAATCCATGCAAGAACCTGCTCATCGAGAGCAATTTGGGGTTCAGTGTCTTTCTCAAGGACACTTCAACATTTACTTTCGGGGGAGCCGAGGATCGAACTCCGGACCTTCCACTTTCGGAACGGACACTCTACCTCCTGAGCCACTGCTGCCCCTATGTGGCTGATATATGGGTTGTCACACTGTATCAAGCTTTGATGGCCATGGGAAAAAGACTGTTTCCTGAGATTATACATGTCCTGTTGAAACTGTCGTCAGGCTCAAATGACATACCACATAAGGTAATGGCTGTTCACTGCTCCTAGTTGTTATGTAGAGGACGAATCTCACCTATGTGCATACTATAATAGGGTATAGGCATATACATATTACATATGTGACAACAAACATCCCAAAGGAGTGGGGACTATTCTATTATATGCAGGTCAGACCAGGTATGAACATCTCTTGAAAATGTACAGTAAGGTTTGTGTTGGGCAGTGCAAGTGCAAAAAAGCTCAGTTACAGTGCACACTGATAGCCCTCCATTTCTGTGAAGGTGAGTGTGAATAGTCTTCCCTGTGCAACACCCTAGGTTTGGCTTCACTTAAAGTTGGAGTTTTTGAACTTTTTCTGTTTTGTATGTGTCTATGGCGTTAACATTACTCTAATAGACCCCCAGATGTGGTTAGAATATTCAAATAGCATATGTCTTCTCTGTGTATTTTTGGTTTCTTCCTGAAAGCTGAAAGCATTTGAGTCAAAAGGCCCAATTAATCGAAAATACACCATTTGTGTGACATCATAACCCTAACCCCTCCCCCATTATCATACAACACTGTGGGCGAGGCTTAATTAACACAAAAAATGCTGGAAACGTATCCATACGCTTTATTAATATCGAACGCCGTACGCGCGAAGCGTATGTATACGTTTTATACGTTTTTTTATTGCTTACTGTACATCAACGTCCTATGCTCCAGGACACCGAAGAAAATAACAGCTTTCGTCTCCAGGAAGCTCCAATATGTGATCCGGGAGTAAAAAGCCCCTCCCTCCTGAAAAGAGGTCTGTCTGTGGCGAAGACGCTCCCTCCTCCAATGCCTCCATTACACGTATGGGTCTGCACGGCAACGGCATAGACCAACGCAGATGTCAGGGCATCTAAAATGGAGTTACCCATACTCTAGTGTCTGTGAATACACTCGATTCCCCCTCCCCTCCTGTTTCTACATGGTTTCTCCCGAGGAAGCTTTGTGGGGGGAGTCTCTTGATCGCTTTGGCAGTTTGAGTTCCCCCCCCCAGGCCCCACTGCGCCTTGCGATCGCCTTGCACCGCTCACTCATTCTCGGAAAAAGATATAACGCAGTCGTGTCGATTTGCCCTCTGCCAGTATATAAACCAAGAATAATCTTCAACGATCGCCATTTCATAACGTTTTCAACACGCACACGGCACACGCCATGATCAACTAACTGCCTGGCTACGTCTTCAGTCTTCACCAGCCATCGCTATCCGTTGTGTGTATCGCCATCGCGTCTTCACTTTGTTTGTTTGGGCAAGAAGCACGATCAGCGATGGAAAAGAGCTTTATATCCACGGCAGATAAGTAATGACGTATTATCGAAGGACCGCCATGATCAACTTACTGCCTACGTCTTCGTCAGCCAATGCAGCCATCATCGCTATCCGTTGTGTGATTGTGGATGTAGGGTGTAGGCTATATCCACGGTATCGAGAGAGACGCCCGGCTGTGATATAGGTCTTATCACTGCAATTATAATGAATAAAAAGGCTACAATCACACAACGGATAGCGATGGCTGCATTGGCTGGTGACAACGTAGCCTCGGTCCCAGGCAGTTAGTTGATCATGGCGGTCCCTCGATAATACGTCATTACTTATCTGCCGTGGATAAAACTCTTTTCCATCGCTGATCTCTGCTTCTTTGCCCAAACAAAGTGAAGATAGCGTTGTCCAACAAAGCAGCCAGTTATTTGATCATCTCTCTCTCCTGTGCTTCTTTCCTCAAACATGTCCAGACATGTCAACCTCAACCACTAAACTCACCGATCCAGTAACGCATCTCACCGTTATACTATCGTTCTGAAGGCAGATATAAAAATAAACATAAATAAATTATTGTCATATACATACTACACACTGAATGAAAGCCCTAATTGTCTACTTTTAGGAGGAAAACAAATACATAATATTGATCCCATGTACAGTTTGTCAGGCTATTGAATGCAGTTGTTCAGGTCCAACTATTATTCACAAAATAAGGCCTATAGCGACATGTACATATTATATACCGTATGAAACAGAAGACCCTCTGCTTTCATAAGAAAAAAACTAATACTGTAATAATAATAAAAATCACACCCCTGTGAAGTGAGCATTTCCTCATGAAGTTATCATAGCGAGTTATAAAGGTTTAAAGTCACAGAGATTGACAGGCAGATATAAACATAAATAAATTATTATCATATACATACTACACACTGAATGAAAGCCCTGAATGTCTACTTTTAGGAGGAAAACAAATATACAAATATATACAAATATAGTTTGTCAGTAATTGGCTATTGAATGCAGCTTGCGCCCACCAGAGAGGATTTCAGAAAATGCATGGACCAGAAGAACTATTATTCACAAAATAAGGCCTATAGCGAAATGTACATACTATATACCGTATGAAACAGAAGACTCTCTGCTTTCATAAGAAAAATACTTCTACTGTAATAATAATGAAAATCACACCCCTGTGAAGTGAGCAGTGCAATGTTGCGCAACATTGCACTGCTCACTTCACAGGGGTGTGATTTTCATTATTATTACAGTAGAAGTATTTTTCTTATGAAAGCAGAGAGTCTTCTGTTTCATACGGTATATAGTATGTACATTTCGCTATAGGCCTTATTTTGTGAATAATAGTTCTTCTGGTCCATGCATTTTCTGAAATCCTCTCTGGTGGGCGCAAGCTGCATTCAATAGCCAATTACTGACAAACTATACATGGGACCATGTGTATTTGTTTTCCTCCTAAAAGTAGACATTCAGGGCTTTCATTCAGTGTGTAGTATGTATATGATATTATTTGTGTTCATTTTTATATCTGTCTGTCAATGTCTGTCAACTTCAACCTTCCATATCTCTGCTGTTTTTTCAAGCGAGCAGCGTGCCTTCAAAAGCAGGTTTTAGAAAAAGGTCAATATCTCCAGAATGGAAGATGGTAGAATCATAATTTTTTTTTTAAATTGAAGTGGACATGTTTGGCCTACTTTTTATTTATGCGATGTGATTCTAGCTATAAGAGGCCCCTCGCTGTGGGCCCCTAAAAAGTTCAAAAGTCCAATGTTAATCGCTTAGCACCAGCAAGCCTGAGCAAATAGAAAACTCTAGCATACAATGTGTTAAGTTCAGGTGGGTGGTGCTAAGGTGATAACCAGGTATACTTAATGAGCTGTTGAAAACTCACATGAAAACATAATTTGAACACTTTCTGTACACTGAAAAATAAAATAGAAATAAGAAATAAATCTTCCTCCTATAATCATATAGTACCTGAAGATGTTTTATAGGGGGGGGCAGGGGGGGGGGGGATCACAGCACTCTATCTTTAATGAGTCTTATGAGATAGAAGGAAGCTCTTTAGAAATTCTAAAGTTCCTAATTAAAATTTTGCATCAACAAAAATGTATAATTCGACACAGAGATCATCCATAACTAACCAGCTAGAAAAGATGGTGGCCATTTAGAATTTTCAATGAGAATGTTCAATTATCCCAAAAACACATTACCAAGTACGTATGGCAAATAAATTCAACAAATTGTGTCAGCAATATCATTTTATATCCATCACTCATTAGAAAACAGTTGTTGCTGGCGGCCATTTTGAAAAATGGCTGCCATGGGCGCCGTGATGAAAATTCAAGATGCCTCCACATTCAAATCTTTTGGTAATGCCTTTGGCTATAAGTGTACCAAATGTCATGCTTTTATCACAAACTGAACGATTCTTGTGTATTCAGGAGCTAAGCAGCCGCACTATGAAGGTTTTTCAGGAAAATGTCAGGATTTTGAAGACATTTTTATTTCCAATCAGGCCTAAATTGGTTAAGAGGGAATCTTTAAGACGGAATCTTCAAGGATAAAGTCTTAATCCATTTTGGGCGGGAACCCCTTTTGGTGTTTTAAACGTCATGTTATACTTTAGCTATTGAAAAATAGCAGATCTACAAGCTCATAGCGCGCCACCGAGTGGCACGCTAAGAGCTTGTAGGTCTGCTATTTTTGAAAAGTCGTGAAAATGTGGCGCACATCTTTGAATATATATTTCAGAGCGAACATTTTTAACTAAAATATTGGCTTCTAGGGGGGGTCCCTGGAACTACATATTTTGAGATGGGGGGGGTCCGTGGCCCAATAGAGATAATTCCAGTGGTCCTTGACATGAAAAAGGTTGAGCACCACTGACATAGAAAATGGGGTTTTCAGATTTTTTAAAAAGATTTAGAAGCCTTTTTTTTAATCGACCTCAGTCAAAAATGTGTTAAAATGATTCCCAAGTTGCGTTGACAACAGGGAATACGGCTTCCTGGAAACATGCAGGCCTAGTACTGTTACTGTACTCTCCCATTTCTAATGACATCACATTTCCTATGGGGAATTATAGCTCCCTGGACACATGCACTGTACTCCCCCATGTCTAATGACATCACATGTCTTGGTTTACTCAGTCTCACTATGGTGTAAACATGATGTTATTTCCCCTTTTATGTTCCTGCGATGAGTCTGCACGTGTATATAGTATACCTTGGGATATAGCGTTTTCAATCACGTGCACAGTACGCACACAGAGGATATTGATTCAAGTGTGTGCATGCGGCGTGCGAGGCCATACGCAAATGTGTTTTATGATGATTATTATGAAAGCGATGTGTGAGTGTGAGCGAGCGCATGTGTGTGTGTTGTAGTTGATGATGTGAGGACGAAATGTCCCCCCGCAGTAGGATATGAGAAGTAGACGTTGATGTGTGAGGACCATTTATTTCCCTGGTCCTTGGATGGAGCAATGGCTGATCTACAAGTAGTTGTGAGCCGGTGTCGTGCTGAGAGAGAGAGAGAGAGAGAGAGAGAGAGAGAGAGAGAATTAACAAACACTGTCTCCATGGTTGCAGGAATCGAGTATATTTTTAAATTGAACCTATTCATTGCTTCAAGTGTGCGTTCTTCTCACAGGCTTTCAGAGACGTTGCAAATAGATGCATGAGAACCATTATGCAGGACCACACACACACACACACCTTGGCTGCAGACCAATTTAGATTGTGTTAAAATGCCTTTACATGGCCGCCCCGCTCCACTCGCCCCGCGTCACCCGCCATGTGCCGTTAACCCTTTCAACAGGTTGGTTCTCTGTTGCCGTGGCAACTCGCTACATGCCGGCCCACAGTGCAGGATGTGAAGCAAAAAGGATTGCAGCGAAACACGTAGAAAAACATCAAAGTGTGTGTGTGTCTTGTGCGCGCTTGTATTTGCTATACTTGACAGGTCCAACATGTCCACACTACAAGGATTGTATTTCAGAAACTATCATTTTGGCGACACATTTTCCTAGTCATTTACAAAATAAATGGTTGTTTTTTTATGGTTAAATATTTTTTTTTTTAGAATTAGGATTACAACGAGGAACAGATTCGGGTCAGGATTGGGCTTTTTGAGGTTAGATTTAGGGCTTAGGGTTGCAGGGTTTTATAGGGGGGGGGGGGGCATTTAATAGACAAAAAATTGCAGATGTACAAGCTCAACAGATCGTTGTAGAAAATGTAGAACATGGCTTGTATAGATCTGCTATTTTTGGGACATTTTGCCGTAAACAGAGACGACTCACGTCCAGCTTATACTCCAGTGGTTCTCAAACAGTGGTCCTCGAGGCGGTTCCAGGTGGTCCCCAGCTAAATGATGGAGAGTTGGGAACCAAATGGACCCCTTATAGTACAGTAGATATTAATTCTGATTAGTTGAAAATGGAGTAATCCAAATGTAAACGAGCTAGAAGCCATAGTGCTTTTATGGGTATTCCAATCCTCTTAGTAGACCTTGTATTGAACTGTGCTTTCCTCCAACTGTGCTTACTCTACAAACTGTTGTAGAGTAAGCACACATACTGCGCATGTGCGTGCGCGCATGTGTGTTTAAAGCGTGCTGTTGTGCATACTGTAGTGATGAAACCAGGTGTAAGTTGTGAGTGCAGGGGTTTCTATTCCATCCGTCCAATATTACACTTTTTACTCCCACTACATTCATGAATAACAATTCAGCCCTTCGACCATACATCATTTTGTACTTTTCTTTTACTCAAGTACATGGAATGAATGCTTAAACATGTAGCTATAGGTGTAATGTTAGTCCACAGAAGTGAACCTTTCAAGCCTGTTTCTCTGCAAGACATTACTCTATAAGTCATATATCTCCAAAACTGGTGGGTCAAACTGAACAACCAATGTCAATGAACAACCAATATGTCAATTTGAGGCTATGATTACCTGCTTTCATAATTATGACATGAAAAAAACTAAAATGAAAGGAAAAAAATGCAATGACTTGACTTATCCTCTGTGAGAAACGGTCACATATTATGCATAGCGCAGTGGTTTTCAACCCTTTTCACATCAAGGTCCATTATTTATTGGGGGCATTTGAGCCACGGACCACCATGTGATTTAGCCTCTCAGACCCAAAACTTAGAAGATCTTGTTGTCGTTGGATGAGATTTTGTCCACAATTCCATGCTGTATTGATGTTGGTAGTACCATTAGGAGAGATAAGAGCGTTGATCAATATATCAATTTCTTCTACATTATCTAACTGTGGTCCAAATGGACCCTTATGGCTATGGGTCCATTTGGTTTCATTTTACGTACCATTTTGGGCCGGGAACCCCTTCTGGTGTTAGCATTATGTTATGCTTTAGCTATTGAAAAATAGCAGATCAGACTCTGTGGCGCGCTACGAGCTTGTAGGTCTGCTATTTTTGAAAAATCGAAGAACGACTGACATAGAAACATATATTCTTTCAAAGTGAATGTTTTTAACTCAGGTCTAAATTGGTTAAAGATCTATAAGGGTCTTATTGGTTACCAACTCTCCACCATTTAGCTGGTTGACCCCCTCTGCATTGCATGCTCCTCTCCTCTCCTCTCCTCTCCTCTCCTCTCCTCTCCTCTCCTCTCCTCTCCTCTCCCCTGAGGCTCTGCATGGCATGCTCCTCTCCTCCCCTCTCCCCTGAGGCTCTGCATGGCATTCTCCTCTCCTCCCCTCTCCCCTGAGGCTCTGCATGGCATGCTCCTCTCCTCTCCTCTCCCCTGAGGCTCTGCATGGCATGCTCCTCTCCTCTCCCCTGAGGCTCTGCATGGCATGCTCCTCTCCTCTCCTCTCCCCTGAGGCTCTGCATGGCATGCTCCTCTCCTCTCCCCTGAGGCTCTGCATGGCATGCTCCTCTCCTCTCCTCTCCCCTGAGGCTCTGCATGGCATGCTCCTCTCCTCCCCTCTCCCCTGAGGCTCTGCATGGCATGCTCCTCTCCTCCCCTCTCCCCTGAGGCTCTGCATGGCATGCTCCTCTCCTCTCCTCTCCCCTGAGGCTCTGCATGGCATGCTCCTCTCCTCTCCTCTCCTCTCCCCTGAGGCTCTGCATGGCATGCTCCTCTCTCCTCCCCTCTCCCCTGAGGCTCTGCATGGCATGCTCCTCTCTCCTCCCCTCTCCCCTGAGGCTCTGCATGGCATGCTCCTCTCTCCTCCCCTCTCCCCTGAGGCTTTGCATGGCATGCTCCTCTCTCCTCTCCTCTCCCCTGAGGCTCTGCATGGCTTGCTCCTCTCCTCCCCTCTCCCCTGAGGCTCTGCATGGCATGCCACCTTCCATATCAAACACACCGCGGTTGTCACTGCGGAAACCTCATATCTCCACTTTCCCCCCCCGTAATTTAAAATGTAAAGTCTTACCCTATACTGTGTCATACATTGTGTCACACAAAAAGTAACAAAAACATACTTTTCTTTTTTTTTCTTTTTTTTTTTTAGCATTGTGGGGAAACGTTTAGCATATTATTTGGCAAAGATATGTCATGCACCTGTAGAGCAGAAACGGAAAAGTCACTGTTGCAGTGCTCTGAAGGACTCAAGTTACACAAGTATTGGTTTTAAGTTAGTGGTTGTGTGTCCATTTATTTAACCAATGAAAACTATAGTAACAAATGCTTGTGACTAAATAATATCTACATTAGATCAGTGCTTCTGAATGTTTTTCGTGCCAAGGCAAAGGATCCCCACATGTAATATTTGGCCCGTGGACCCCCATCTGAAAAGGGTCAGGGACCCCCAGAATAGAAGATTTGTGTTAAAAAATGTGCGAAAATGATGCAACGAGTTACGAGCCAACGTATAACGTATGGATACAAGGGGGGTGTGTTCGTGGTCAGCGCAAGTCCGGCGATAGGTGTGAATGGTTTTGCCAAATTGCTAATGGGGGACCATTTAAAACAAAGGCAGTTCGCTACTAACAAATGTGCACATCACACAGGGTGAAGGGCTGCCATTGTAAGCTATTTCTTGTTGTTTTTCTTCTTTTTTCATTGCACTCTTTTCCACTGACTGGGCCGTGGCCCAATGGACCCTATGCCGGTGATATACAGTATTCAGCATTTTGCTGGGGGACCCCTGGTACCCCCCCAGCTCCATTGGAACACAGCTTCCGTTTCCCCATTTCCTGACAAGTATTAAACACTTTTGGACATACCAGGTTAATTTCCCGACGACAAATGACATGAAAGAAAGGCGCAGGTATCGGCGCTGCCTGCCCGCCTCCCCTCTGCCATGTCACCGCCATGCTTATTTATAACCGTACACATTCTAGAGAACTGCCTGTCGCTACCCCTGTGATCAGTGTTGCCATTCATTGAGGCGGCCATCATACACAGGCCATCAAACACAGTGGTTCTTTATGTGTGTATGAAGCCTCACTGTTCAGGTTGATGTGTCCTGTGTTCAGCGTACCGCCGTGACTCGTTCAAACCCACACGTCTTTACCGTTGCAAATCCATGCCGCTCACGATTCACAGCTGATTTCGGGTAAAAAAAATAACCTATCCCGTGCTGTTCTTTTTGCAAACGGG
Source organism: Protomyctophum parallelum (assembly GCF_964188405.1). NCBI lineage: Eukaryota > Metazoa > Chordata > Actinopteri > Myctophiformes > Myctophidae > Protomyctophum > Protomyctophum parallelum. The sequence continues at coordinate 14,848,539 of NC_139697.1, read as the reverse complement.
CATGTTCATGGAAACTGGAGCATGCATAGAAAAGAAAACCACCACAACAACAACAAAAAGCCTTTTAAACTTATTCCTGACATGGATCTAATATTTGTTTGACTGTTGCTTCAAGTCTCAAGTCTTGTTCCGTTCTCCTCTTACCCATTATGTCCCTCTATATTCAGCCACATGGAGTAGTGTGGTGGTGTTTCCCTGTAGAGAAAACACATCCTTAATTGATGGATAGACCCAGTAGAGAAAGGGAGGGGAAAGGGGCCGACATTTCTAAAAGGGCACACAAATGGACGATCTACAAGCTCACGACGCGTCGCATTTGTGATGCGTCGTGAGCCTGTAAATCTGCTATTTTCGGTCCACAACATCCGCGCTCAACCAAGTAACTTGCGTGCGACAACGAGATGCGCGCGACATGGATTTCTACACGCCATTTCTCTCGACACAAAATGGTACTTTCAAGTTCACGAAGGCTAGCCTTGGATCAAGACTATCATAGATTTTTATCGGAGAGGGGAGTTGCACCACTCACACGGTTCACACAGGTTAGTTCACTTAATGGGGCCCGCCGGTTAATATCCGAGCATTGACATATTATTGATTTCAGCTAATTACTAGTAATTACTAGTTATTGTCTTTTTGAGTGGTGCATCCACTCCATTGAACAGCAATGCGTGTCCATTTTTGTGCGTGCGTGCGGGCAGGCAGGCGGATGTGTGGGAGGGCGGGCGTTAGGGGTTGGGATTCGTTAGGATTTTAACGGTTCCGGTTCCTAATGGTTCCCTTAACCCTTTTACTGCTGCCATTTATTGAGAAATTAGGACCTAATTCATGCCAGCATTTTTTTAATTTGAGCTCTTATTTTGAAAAGCCACATTTTGCCTCAACCGGAAGTGAGCTTATCCCTGCCAGCTTTACGTTGCCAAGACAACCTTTGTTTACATAATCGAATCAATGCCGGTACATATAGCACTCCACAACGTCGGCTCTGTGCCGTCAAAGAAACGCTGTTTTGACCAAAAATGCCATCTGGGACAAGGAATAGGAGATACAGGCGATTGAAAGAAACGGATAGAATGGATTCTTATGGCGACCGCGATCTAATCTGAACGTTCCAGTGCAGTGCTAACAACACTGCTAGCTAACCGGCTAACGTGAGTAGCATTATGGCGTGATCGATCATATGCACTATAAAAGTATAATTGCCGAAGGGCTACGGCAATGGCAGCAAGGTGTATTATCAAATTGAGGCTTTGATTGCCGAAGGGCTTCGGCAATGGCAGGAAGACGGTTAACGGATCCTAATATTATTTTTTCCCCTTTTTTTCTGACATAATGCTTATATTATAACTAACCTAACCAAGTACATAATAAAAACAAATTAATTAATTCAATTATTGAAAATGCACTTTACAATTATGAGGTGGCACTATTATTTAAACTTCACCACCACCACCACCACCAGCTAGCCACCACAACAATATCATTGTTGCAATTTGTACTGTATATTGCAATTTTCTGTATATTAAATACAGTACACATTGCAATAATGATATTGTTGTGGTGACAAATGTTGTCTTTAATGTTCAGATTAATTTAATATGAAGGACCCCTTACCCTAATGGAAACAAATAGTGCTTTCTTGGATTATAAAATCCTTTTAGCAGACCTTGTATTGAACTGTAGGCTGTTTATAAAGTAGGCTAATCAATCTCTGGAGGTATATGCACCTAAACGCTGGGCTCTCAACAGTCACGCGATTAATTTAGAGCCAAATCAAAAGCAGTTTGCTTATAAGTTGTAAAAAAATAAGTGCAGACAAATTGATTTGGCGTGATTCATAAAATATCAGACGGAAAGACGTTGAGACATTGGTGTTCTAAATTAACACCATTAACAACAGTTGTACAATACACCTAATGAAAAGCTCTGTAGACATTAGTAGTTTATTTTCTATTACGTTACTAGCCTGTGGAAAGTGAACCAGCCTTGCATCATCCTCATCCCCCACCGGCTGTGGTGGAGCTGCGGGGAGTGCGAGGCTTAAACGCATGGCTCTCAAACGCCATTTGCCTTTAGATTATTCTCCTGAATTGTGGACGTGCAACTGGTACAAGTTGCAACCAGTGTTGTTTTTGGCAGCCAGTTTCTATTTTAGTTTTAGTCATAGTCTTTGGAATAGTGTTAATTTAGTTTTTGTCACATTTTAGTCACCCGGAATGTTTTAGTGTTTAGTCTAGTTTCAGTCGACTAAATGTCAATGAGATTTTAGTCGACTAAATCTACAGTTTATTTAGTCGACTAAAATGCATTTTGACGGGCCTTGATGTCGTCGTAATGGCAGATTTTACATATGCTGAAAATAACAGATCTACAAGCTGACAACGCGTCGCAGCGTTGTCAGCTTGTAGATCTGTTATTTTCAGCATGCAAACAAGTGTGAAATGACTTATACTGGATCTCTTGTCCACTAGTCCCTTCCTAACATTTTAATCTAGTTTTTATTTGTCGACGAAATTATCAGTATATTTAGTCTTAGTTTTAGTCATCGTAGATTAGTTTTCATTTAGTTTCCATTTAGTTTTCGTCAGTGGAAAAAGGTAGTCGAACATTTTTCGTCTTAGTTTTAGTCGAAGAAAACAACACTGGTTGCAACAACCTTTGCAGGGAACTATAGCATAACATTTATTCCACTTTGCGTGCTCAGCCTCAGAGTCATTTCCCTCTCTGTTAACCACACTTTGGAGATCTCTTCGACATCACTCGCTCCGCGGCGGTGAGCGGTCGCTGAATGCACAGAACAGTGGGCGTATCCTCCCCGACCCCACACACTCCTTTAGGTGGGGTGACTTCACCTCAGGCTCTGCTTGCATGCTTGCACATTGCACAGACACAGCGGAGCTAAATGACGACTGATGAGAACCGTTTGGGGAACCGGTAATAAAAAAACGATGGAACCGGCTCCGGATCCGCAATGTCGGAACCGGGTCTGAAATGGACCCGGTTTCCGAATCCCAACCCTAGCGGGCGTGCATGCGTATGTGCTGATCTACAAGCTGATCTACAATCTCAAAACGCGTCTTGAGCTTGTAGATTGGCTATTTCTTGCTACGACAGTAATATGCATATGTGGCCCTCTGGAGTGAGTGTGGAAATATCGTCAGTGGTGCTCAACCCTTTTCATGTCATGGACCCCCAGAATTATCTCTATTGGAGCCACGCACCCCCATTTCAAAATATGTAGTTCCAGGGACCCCCCAGAAGCAAATATTTTAGTTAAAATGTTTCGCTCTGAAAAATATATTCAATGATTTGCGCCACATTCTAACGATTTTTCAAAAATAGCAGACCTACAAGCTTATGAGCTTGTAGATCTGCTGTTTTTCAATGGCTAAACTATAACATAATGTTTAAAACACCAAAAGGGGTTCACGCCCAAAATGGTTTAAAGCATAGTCTCGTCATGCCACTGCGACTCGTCTGTCTGGATCAAGGCATGTTGTTGTTATGTGTGTCATGAGCCTTCTGTGATTCACACACCGCTGCGCCTGTTCATACCTGACCCCTTTTCCTGTTCCTGTTTATTTTCTGCCTTCCACCTTTTCCCTGAACGTGCAGAGATGTCTATAATGCACACAGCACTTTCTATTAGGGCCAACGACGTGCACCTATTGCATTATAGCACTTTAACGCCTGCACTTTAATGGTTATGTGCACATTTGTACTTAATTGGCATCTGCTTGTATGTGAACTGTTTATGTTTTTATCTGTACTGTTTCATCGTTTAATGTAGTGTCTATATGCTGCAACCCGATTTGCTCTTCGGGGACAACTAAATAAACTTTGAACCTTGATGTGATGGAGCGTGTGCGTGACAAGGAATTTCACACGCATTTTTTTTTCCTTTCCTTTCCTTTGCTCAGAGTAGAGCAGCGGTTGTCAAACCTTTTCATGTCGAGGAGGACCCTCAGATTGATGTCTTTGGCCTCGGAGCCCCCATCTGGGGGGAAAAAAACTGTTTTGTTCCAGGTACTCCCAGAAGTACCAGCTCAGTGGCCTGGTGGTTTTCGTGGTGGGTTCAAATAATCGATAGGGCTATAATCGTATCGTATTCCTTGCCAATAATCGTATGGTATCGTACCATATCGATATGGCAGGAAATGCTGTGTGTGATCAATCTCTCCCAAGTCCAGACCACACACGCGTGCGCGTGCGCATACACACAACCCACACGCCAAGTGAACCAAGGAGTCCTCCACAGCGAGAAAACGTGGGTCTTAAGTAGGGATGCACCGAAAGGGAAATTCTTGGCCGAAACCGAATACCGAATATAGGAAACAGTTGGCCGAAAACCGAATACCGAATTGCCGAATACAGCTTTGTTGTAAAGCTACCTGATTATGGCAAAATACATGATTATGGATTTTCATAATCGCTTCATCGGGCGATTATTTAAACGATTAATCGGATTATGGCCCCTTTTTTGCAATTACCTTTAAAAAAATGCTTCAAGTTATTGTAGGCATGTTGTAACTAACAATAAAGACAATAAAAATGAATACTCCTTCAAAATTTATATTTTACCCCCTTTTTAATACAATTTGATTTCATTGCCATTCCTTGTACTTGTAATGATACTGTAATCTGTAATGTTGACTGTGTATAGCTGACTGTCTTTCTTCCCATTTCTATCTCTGGGACCCCAATTTATTTTTATTTCTATTGTAAAAATCAATGTAAAATTTGAGAGTATTTGGTTCCATTTTTGCACTCTGTTACAGACCGGCCCCACTTGGTTTACTTCCTAACTATCTATAATTTAGCTGGAACTCCCACTGAGAACCACTGTCCTACACAGTGTGTGGGCACGCACGCACACGCACGCACGCACAAACACACACACACACACACACACACACACACACACACACACACACACACACACACACACACACACAATAGCATGCTAGCTGATAGGGGAAAACGTTCTTATTTAGCAGCCATATTAGCATGTTCTCTAGGCTCTAGTATCACATATGCCAAAGTTAAACAGCACTGAACAACTGATCATTGTTAAGCAAAACGTTCACGGACGTTCTGCTTCTGCTTTTGCCCTGCCTGTGCCCACTTCAATGCGCTGCTGAGATTACACACAGGTGGAACAGATTTGAGGAGCTAACGAGCAAGCTACTGCTAGTGTTCGTCGTAGCCTGCATGCAAACTCACAGATTCAGACATTGGGGAGCATTTTTTGTCATACGACAAAAGAATAGACAGTGGCGGTGCTCACAAATACCATGTTTTGGGACCTGTTGATGAGCTCGCAGATTTCGCGGAGTGCATCGCAGCCACAGCACAGAGCAACTTGACGCTGTGTGTGTGTGTGTGTGTGTGTGTGGGGGGGGGGGGGGACTGAAGTTGGGAGAGAGAGAGAGGTAGATGCGGAGCGCTCTGGTTACGTTCAAGACAATCGCATGTTGTGTTTATACCGACCCGGTGTTTTGACTATTCGGTGATATATTTTCGGCCTATTTGAGCCGAAACTGAATAGGCCGAAAATACATTTTTAGCCATTTTCGGCCGAATATTTTCGGTGGCCGAATTTTCGGTGCATCCCTAGTCTTAAGCTTGTTTTTAAAAGTCCCCGCAGGGTGGGGGGGGGGGCTTTGAACCTCAAAAGGGAGTTTGGTTCCACAACTTGGGCTTCCAACAGAACACACAGCAGAGGCGCGCACACAGAGAGCTGTACCTGTACGTGGCATCATGTTAGAGGCGCACACACAGTGGCATCATGTTTCACAGCTGTACTAGAGGGAGCGAAACGCACAGGTATGCTGCTTGATCCCATCGTGGCGCGTCCTGAATTCCAAATCACTGCTTGATCGCAGCGTTTGTGTGCTGCTTTGCTCGGTGGCTCGGCAGACAGAAGGTGCGCACGTGTGTGTGTGTGTGTGTGTGTGTGTGTGTGTGTGTGTGTGGGGTATACAAATGTGATACAAGTGACTTTTCAATGCACCTTCCTCTCGATATCACAGAGTTGTGGCTATACCGCGTCACCTGATACGGAGTCTCGCTGTGCGTGCGTGTCCTCTACCAAACATGCCAATTAAGCTTTATTCACCTCAGTGTGTGTGTGTGTGTGTGTGTGTGTGTGTGTGTGTGTTTTATAAGAAGGGTTATTTTGTCTTCCATGGGTTCTCTGTCGCATCGATACTCATTGATACACAGTACCTATGCAAACCAAACAGAACAAAACAAGACAAGACAATTCACATATTCTGCAGCATGGTGGAAGAACACCTTTTGTCACAGAGGCACTTTAACCCATTTTGGGCGGGAACCCCTTTTGATGTTAGCCTTATGTTATGCTTTAGCTATTGAAAAATCGAAGAACGACTGACATAGAAAGCTTTTTCAGAAAACTGTCGGGATGTAGAAGACATTTTTAGAATCTGATCTCAGGTCAGAATGGGTTAATCAGCTGGACACACACACACACACACACACACACACACACACACACACACACACACACACGCGCACGCAGCACTGCGGAGACGTACATTATTCACTGTATAGCATAGCTGAGAAACAACACTATAGCTGTTGGGTTGTTGTCTGATTGATTGATGAATCAGACCTAGTTCAATACTGACTTCATCAGGCCTATAGTCTCTAACCCATGGGCTCTGCTCATTGTCAGTATTATAGTCTATCTGACAGGTTTCTCTTTGCTACTTTTTCATTAATATTACATTGTGACATTCTGCTCAGTATAACACTGTGCTGTTACTGTATTCTGCTGCGGACGGCACAATGGAAAAGAGCAAGACCGACCCGAGGCCCAGAAGAACCCAGAACTTTTTTTTATCTCTTTTTATCTCTTACTTTACTTTACTGGAGTGCTTCCAATTTACTTTTATTTCACTTCTCTTGCCCAGTTGCACTACTTACTACATCTCAGAGTCAACTTGTCTACTTTTACTCCACATACATTGTTTTAACCCATTTTGACCTGAGATCAGATTCTGAAAATGTCTTGTTGTTTTCAGAAAAAGCTTTCTATGTCAGTCGTTCTTCGATTTTTCAAAAATAGCAGACCTACAAGCTACAATTGTAAACCCTCTTTGCTTTGACGCAGAACATTGTGAGCTTTTATACACATCAGCTATTCTCACAGAACGTTCTTCTTCTGTTGAGTGCATGACGTGTTTTATTTTATTTTATTGAATACATTCAAATTTTGTCCAATCTGCATGCGGTATAGATTAACCGTCTAACCTTTGACACCATCTAAAACGTTTAGATGGTGTCAAAGGTCATGTCTCACCTATAGACACAGGATCTGACACCAGTTTTGGCCTGAAGGACAAGACTGTATTTAAAACCCGAGCAAGCAGGCAGCAGGGTCTACTACTGGCTTAATGGTAAAAAAAAATCAGCACTTCAGCTATGAGCTTGTAGATCTGCTATTTTTCCAAAGCTAAAGCACAACATAATGCTAACACCAAAAGGGATTCTGGCCCAAAATGGGTTAAAACTTTTGTTACTAATAGTGTTACGTTGTAGATTTGTAGAATTCATTATCATTACAAAACATACCACTTGAGCTCCGTTTACATTTCGGGCCATATGGAAATGGCAGATCTACAAGCTTCACAATGTGTCTCGATGCAACGTTTCGAGGAAGCAATCTGACTGGTTGAACTATAGCCATCAAGCCGTGCTTCAAACGAGCACGATGGAACACCTAATCAAAACATAAAAATCTGCTGTGCTGAATCTCGCTGCTCTCCCAGAGAGGGAGCGATTTACTAGGGACATTTTTGGGCATGGGGTCTAGATAGTTTCCGAATATTCGGTACATCCCTATAGTAATTCCGCTTCATTCTCACGATCCTATCCCTTATACAAGTCTACAATGGCACTGAATTGGACACATTCCTACCATGTAATTGTGACCAAATGACTGAGGGACTGCCATTGTATTTCTTTTTTAATTTTCGTTCGGTTAATGTCTTGCAGAAAACAGGCTTGAAAGGTTCACTTCTGTGGTCTCTAACATTACACCTAGCTTCAGCTCTGACACTTATTTCAGACATGCAGATGCGTATGTGAAGAGTCTGCCTGTGCTATGAACTAATTAAAAAAAAAAAAAAAGAAGGTTTTCTCCTCTGGAAAGCTGGAATTTGCGCGATGGCAGGCTCAGTCAAATCTGGTCACAATTGTAAACCCTCTTTACTTTGACGCAGAACAACAGCTTTTATACACGCAGAACATTCTTCTTCTGTTGAGTGCATGACGTGGTTATAGCTTGTTTTTTTTATTGAATACATTTACATTTTGTCCAATCTGCATGCGTTATAGATTAACCATCTAACCTTTGACACCATCTAAAACGTTTGACGTTGGTGTCAAAGGTCATGTCTCACCTTTAGACACAGGATCTGACACCAGTTTTGGCCTGAAGGTCAAGGTTGTATTTAAAACCCAAGCAGGCAGGGTCTACTACTGGCTTAATGGTAAAAAAAAAATCAGCACATCAAAAGTAGCAGATCTACAAGCTTGCTTCGCTTCGTGCCGTGCTGCGAGCTTGTACATCTGCTATTTTGAAGAGACTTGAAAGTGTGAGAACTACTCGTATACTCGGTCTCATTTCTCAATACAGAAATAAGGTAGAGAAGTGGTTCTTACTTACAAAGATGATGATTCAACTCCCTACTGCCCGCCCATCCCTCCCTTCTGTCTGAATGGTACACATCAATCAGGGGCAGCAACGGTGTCAAACACCTCTCTCTCTCTCTCTCTCTCTCTCTGCTATGCTATTTCTTTTTTACCGTCCGTGATTTATCTACAACATGGACAGAGGCGCTTTATATATAAAAGTCTAAAAAGCCCCATGGGGTGGCATGGTGAGAAATGGACCGGATCTCCTCCCTTTATATATAAAAGTCTAAAAAGCCCCATGGGGTGGCATGGTGAGAAATGGACCGGATCTCCTCCCTTTTATATATAAAAGTCTAAAAAGCCCCATGGGGTGGCATGGTGAGAAATGGACCGGATCTCCTCCCTTTATATATAAAAGTCTAAAAAGCCCCATGGTGTGGCATGGTGAGAAATGGACCGGATCTCCTACCTTTATATATAAAAGTCTAAAAAGCCCCATGGGGTGGCATGGTGAGAAATGGACCGGATCTCCTCCCTTTATATATAAAAGTCTAAAAAGCCCCATGGTGTGGCATGGTGAGAAATGGACCGGATCTCCTACCTTTATATATAAAAGTCTAAAAAGCCCCATGGGGTGGCATGGTGAGAAATGGACCGGATCTCCTCCCTTTATATATAAAAGTCTAAAAAGCCCCATGGTGTGGCATGGTGAGAAATGGACCGGATCTCCTACCTTTATATATAAAAGTCTAAAAAGCCCCATGGGGTGGCATGGTGAGAAATGGACCGGATCTCCTCCCTTTATATATAAAAGTCTAAAAAGCCCTATGGTGTGGCATGGTGAGAAATGGACCGGATCTCCTCCCTTTATATATAAAAGTCTAAAAAGCCCCATGGGGTGGCATGGTGAGAAATGGACCGGATCTCCTCCCTTTATATATAAAAGTCTAAAAAGCCCCATGGGGTGGCATGGTGAGAAATGGACCGGATCTCCTCCCTTTTATATATAAAAGTCTAAAAAGCCCCATGGGGTGGCATGGTGAGAAATGGACCGGATCTCCTCCCTTTTATATATAAAAGTCTAAAAAGCCCCATGGGGTGGCATGGTGAGAAATGGACCGGATCTCCTCCCTTTTATATATAAAAGTCTAAAAAGTCCCATGGGGTGGCATGGTGAGAAATGGATCGGATCTCCTCCCTTTATATATAAAAGTCTAAAAAGCCCCATGGGGTGGCATGGTGAGAAATGGACCGGATCTCCTCCCTTTATATAATAAAAGTCTAAAAAGCCCCATGGTGTGGCATGGTGAGAAATGGATCGGATCTCCTCCCTTTATATATAAAAGTCTAAAAAGTCCCATGGGGTGGCATGGTGAGAAATGGACCGGATCTCCTCCCTTTATATATAAAAGTCTAAAAAGTCCCATGGGGTGGCATGGTGAGAAATGGATCGGATCTCCTCCCTTTATATATAAAAGTCTAAAAAGTCCCATGGGGTGGCATGGTGAGAAATGGATCGGATCTCCTCCCTTCTGGCCCCGACCATGAGCAGCGAGTCGGGCTCTATAGCTCTCTCCGGGGGAAATGGATAGGCTGCGTAGGGGGGTAATGCATTACATCCCAGGGAAATGGAGAAGCTGGGCTCTGCATGGTCGGCGTGGGTGGGTGTATACGGTACGTTTGGGTGTACTGTACTGTACTGTACGGGTGGGTGGGTGGCTGTTATGGATGACGGGTGCTGGGAGGGGAGTCTAACATTTCAAGATGCCGGAACAGATATAGCATAGCCGCGGAGTTGGATAACGTTATGAAAAAAGAAAATATGCCTGGTAGGGTTGAATAGCATTATGTAATGCATATTATTCACATGTGTAGTTATTCCTGTGTGGTTGACATCATAGATAAGGAGCGCAGCCGCACACACAGACACACAGACACACACACACACACACACACACACACACACACACACACACACACACACACACACACACACACACACACACACACACACACACACACACACACACACAGCGCTTCGTGTTGCTCTAGTACGATCAAGTAGAGCCGTTTTGATTTACGAAAAACAAGAGATAATATCTGCCACCGACTATAGACTTTACAGTACAGTCAGTCAGTGGTTGATTCCGTATGAAATAATAAGGTCGTCTGACTGTGCTCTATCCCAGAAGGATGATCGGTTTTAAGAAACACGACGATGACGCCGAAGGGCAAAAAATACGTCGACACATATTGAACGTCAACACAATTAAAAACAAGCGGCAAGAGTCTGAGTGTGTGCGCTGCTGAAGGCGCTGCTGATAATATGAGTATTATGATAATATTATGTACGATATCAAACTACTGCCTCATCATCATCATCATCATCATCATCGTGTTACGGTCGTGTTCAAAAAGCCAATGAGACATTTCATCTCCCATCTCGGGGCGTGACATCTCTCTCTCTCTCTCTCTCTCTGTGTGTGCGTGTCTCTCGGTGTCTCTCTCTCACTGGGTATTGAGTTCATCCATAGATGAATAATTGAGTAGATCACAATAATAGTCCTGCTCCCTTACATCCTAATGTGTGACCGCCGAGCGCTCCCAGGACACGAGGAGGAGGAGAGAGAGACAGACAGACAGACAGACAGACAGCCATCAGTGACTCAGTGGCTATACTGGCCAGCTGGGACAAGTATTCAAATGTTTTACTTAAAGGGTAATAAGGTCACTTTTCTAGAGGCCGCATTAACCCATTTTGGGCGGGGACCCCTTTTGGTGTTTTAAGCATTACGTTATGCTTTAGCTATTGAAAAATAGAAGAACGACTGACATGGAAACTGAAAACTGAAACTGAAAAAATGGAAGCTTTTTCAGAAAACTGTCATTTTCAAACAGACATTTTTAGAATCTGATCTCAGGTCAGAATGGGTTAAGTGATGTTGGGGGAGGTCCCGTGTGCCCCCCCCCCCCCCGGGCCACCTGCAGTTGCCCATGTGTGTCTTAAATATTTGCAACATGGTTGGTAAACACACAACCAAGAATGTCATTAGAACTTCTCTCTCATGAAGATCTCCAGAGGGGAAACAAACAACAACAACCAGAACAATGCAAACGTGTCGTCGTGCTGTGTACTATACAGTATACAGTACGTGCCATTGTCAAGAAAATGCCTTTGTCGTGTGTGTGTGTGTGTGTGTGTGTTGTATTCCTACACACAGTTGACACCGCTGCACACATCCAGCCTTGTGATTGGATTAGAATGAACGGAGCGGCGTGAAAGAAGGGAGGGGGAGGGCGTGCATGCATGCCTGTGCCCCTGTGTGTGTGCCAGGCCGGGGGAGGAGGAGGAGGAGGAGGAGGCCTGCATGCTGCGAGCTTGCAGGCAGGCAGGAAGAATGGGCATGGATGGATTTATGCATTTTTGATGCGGTGGTGGTGGTGGTGGTGTTGTGGCATTGGGGCTGAGAGGAGGAGAGAGAGGAGAGGAGAGGAGGAGAGAGAGAGAGGAGGAGAGAGAGGAGAGGAGGAGAGAGAGAGAGGAGGAGAGAGAGGAGGGGAGAGAGGAGAGGAGAGGAGGAGAGAGAGAGAGGAGGAGAGAGAGGAGAGGAGGAGAGAGAGGAGAGGAGGAGAGAGAGGAAGGAGGAGAGAGAGGAGAGGAGGGGAGAGAGGAGAGGAGAGGAGAGGAGAGAGAGGAGAGTGCAGCTCTGAAAAGAGGCTGTGTGACCTACTTAGAAGAGCTGTGGAATTTCCAACCACTTGGAAATTCAAACACTTGTGTGTGTGTGTGTGTGCACGCACAGTGAGTGGGTGTATGATTTGTACAGTGGCAGTGCGTACATGCAAATGTGACACAGTAAGAGTGTTCACTGTTGATTTTTTTTAACTCTAGTATGAGTGTACAAAACAGTGTCGTTGACTTTGACAGCTAATTTTGGGGGTCCCGGGACCTCTGCAGGGATCCTCCAAATCTTTGTGTGATATATAGGTAACGGGAACGTTGTTTTTATTTAGTCATATAAGTCGATTATTTGAGACTACATTTGAGACTACATGCCGTATGGGTGAAATTATTATTTTCTGCATTAGCAGAGGGAAAACATAATTAGTCGTTATTAACACATTCTGGGCGCGAAACCCTTTTGGTGTTTTTAACTGAGCATTATGTTATACTTTAGCTATTGAAAAATAGCAGATCTACAAGCAGACCTATGAGCTTGTAGGTCTGCTATTTTTCTGTGAAAATGCGGCACAAATCTTTGAATATATATTATTTCAGAAGACTTTTTTTTTAAATTTATTTCTAAATGGATTAATAGCAGTAGAATAATCAACTTAGATTGTGATCAGTCATGCTTGCACACGCTGGCAATTATAGCAGAGACGGCGGGCGGCGCAATACTTTGCCAAGCCATTTTTACCACATCCTTTTTGGGCACCAATAATGCCTGAACGCCAGTCAATCAGAATCCCAAGTTCAAGTTGTTGAAACCCTCCAACGACCAGTCTGTGGGTATTACGTATATATATCCTAAACAGGCTGCCAAACAGTGTTGATTTTACCACCACATTTTGATTTAATTTGACTCACAGGGCTGTATTTTGCGTGTCTTAAGTACCAGGTCTTATTCCCTAACTTGAGTAAACTAAAGACTGGAGGCGTGATAAATGCTCTTTGGCCACTCAGAATAGCCAAATGGCATTGATCACACCTCCAGGTCTTTAGTTTACTCAAGTTAGGGAATAAGACCTGGTACTTAAGACACGCAAAATACAGCCCATAGTCTCTTGGAATAGTTTATTTAGTTGTAGTCACATTTTTAGTCACCTCGAATGTTTTAGTGTTAGTCTAGTTGTAGTCGACCACTGGGTGGGGGCAGGGAGGTGAGGTGGGTCTTTGGCTATGTGTCTTATACTCCTGTTATCGGTCCGTCCACCTCCGAGGTGGATGGTCTGGTGACACTGACGCAGGTCACTCCGTGGTGGGGAATACATATTGCTCGGTGTTGGGCTGTTGGGGTAATACATATTGCTCGGTGTTGGGCTGTTGAGGTAATACATATTGCTCGGTGTTGGGCTGTTGAGGGTAATACATATTGCTCGGTGTTGGGCTGTTGGGGTAATCGTACATATTGCTCGGTGTTGGGCTGTTGGGGTAATCGTACATATTGCTCGGTGTTGGGCTGTTGGGGTAATCGTACATATTGCTCGGTGTTGGGCTGTTGGGGTAATCGTACATATTGCTCGGTGTTGGGCTGTTGGGGTAATCGTACATATTGCTCGGTGTTGGGCTGTTGGGGGAATACATATTGCTCGGTGTTGGGCTGTTGGGGTAATACATATTGCTCGGTGTTGGGCTGTTGGGGGTAATCGTACATATTGCTCGGTGTTGGGCTGTTGGGGTAATACATATTGCTCGGTGTTGGGCTGTTGGGGTAATCGTACATATTGCTCGGTGTTGGGCTGTTGGGGTAATCGTACATATTGCTCGGTGTTGGGCTGTTGGGGTAATCGTACATATTGCTCGGTGTTGGGCTGTTGGGGTAATCGTACATATTGCTCGGTGTTGGGCTGTTGGGGGAATACATATTGCTCGGTGTTGGGCTGTTGGGGGAATACATATTGCTCGGTGTTGGGCTGTTGGGGGAATACATATTGCTCGGTGTTGGGCTGTTGGGGTAATCGTACATATTGCTCGGTGTTGGGCTGTTGGGGTAATCGTACATATTGCTCGGTGTTGGGCTGTTGGGGTAATCGTACATATTGCTCGGTGTTGGGCTGTTGGGGTAATCGTACATATTGCTCGGTGTTGGGCTGTTGGGGTAATACATATTGCTCGGTGTTGGGGCTGTTGGGGTAATCGTACATATTGCTCGGTGTTGGGCTGTTGGGGTAATCGTACATATTGCTCGGTGTTGGGCTGTTGGGGTAATCGTACATATTGCTCGGTGTTGGGCTGTTGGGGTAATCGTACATATTGCTCGGTGTTGGGCTGTTGGGGGGAATACATATTGCTCGGTGTTGGGCTGTTGGGGGAATACATATTGCTCGGTGTTGGGCTGTTGGGGGAATACATATTGCTCGGTGTTGGGCTGTTGGGGTAATCGTACATATTGCTCGGTGTTGGGCTGTTGGGTAATCGTACATATTGCTCGGTGTTGGGCTGTTGGGGTAATCGTACATATTGCTCGGTGTTGGGCTGTTGGGTAATCGTACATATTGCTCGGTGTTGGGCTGTTGGGGTAATACATATTGCTCGGTGTTTGGGCTGTTGGGGTAATCGTACATATTGCTCGGTGTTGGGCTGTTGGGGTAATCGTACATATTGCTCGGTGTTGGGCTGTTGGGGTAATACATATTGCTCGGTGTTGGGCTGTTGGGGTAATCGTACATATTGCTCGGTGTTGGGCTGTTGGGGTAATACATATTGCTCGGTGTTGGGCTGTTGGGGTAATCGTACATATTGCTCGGTGTTGGGCTGTTGGGGGGAATACATATTGCTCGGTGTTGGGCTGTTGGGGTAATCGTTTCGACACGGCTGTCGACTCTGTGGTGTCTCTCTCTCGTGGCTCCAGTTCCCTTGAGACGGCGCCCTCTCCGTCATGGTCTAACTGTACTACGTCAACTATACACACGGCAGTGTGATTCATGTGTGACCATGCAGACTATATATCCACCTCAGAGGTGCACGGGCCCACGGCCAACTGGTATATAAGAATAACTGTGTCTGTCCTGTCCCTCTCATCCTGTTCCCTGTGTGGTATAGCTTCCTGTACACTGTCTGACATCTTGCCCACTGCAGCCCACCATGCAGTCCTTCCAGGGAGAGGGCTATTGCACGCACGCACGCACGCACGCACGCACGCACGCACGCACGCACGCACGCACAGGCATGCATACACACACACACATACGCACAGGCATGCATACACACACAAATACACACAGGCACGCGTACACATAGCTGTTCCCTGTTCCCTGCTAAGGGAAACAAATGTGTTTTTCTTTGCAGAAGCGGCCTTGTACACAAATCCGTCCTTTGTGGTACAGCATCTCTGTCTCTGTGTCTCTATAGCTGTATCTCTGTCCCTCTCTCTCTCTCCCTCTCACTGTCTCTATAGCTGTATCTCTGTCCCTCTCCCTCTCTGTCTCTCCCCCCCTCTCTCTCTCTGTCTCTATAGCTGTATCTCTGTCCCTCTCTCTCTCTCTCTCCCTCTCTCTCTCTATAGCTGTCTCTCTGTATCTCTCTCTCTCTCTCTCTGTCTCTCTCTCTCTCTGTCTCTCTCTCTCCCTCTCTCTCTCTGTCTCTATAGCTGTATCTCTGTCCCCTCTCTCTCTGTCTCTGTCCCCTCTCTCTCTGTCTCTCTCTCTGTCTCTGTCCCCTCTCTCTGTCTCTCCCTCTCTCTCTCTGTATCTCCCTCTCTCTCTCTGTCTCTCCTTCTCTCTCTCTGTCTCTCTGACTCTCTGTCCCTCTCTCTCTGTCTCTATAGCTGTCTCTCTGTATCTGTCTCTCTCTCTCTCTCTCTGTCTCTCTCTCTCTCTGTCTCTCTCTCTCTCTCTGTCTGTCTCTCTCTCTGTCTCTCTCTCTCTGTCTCTCTGTCTCTCTATAGCTCTCTGTCTATAGCTCTCTGTCTCTCTGTCTCTCTCTCTCTCTCTGTCTATAGCTGTCTCTGTATCTGTCTCTCTCTCTCTCTCTCTGCCTCTCTCTCTCTCTCTCTCTCTCTCTCTCTCTCTCTCTCTCTCTTCTCTCTCTCTCTCTCTCTCTCTCTCTCTCTCTCCTCTCTCTCTCTCTCCTCTCTCTCTCTCTCTCTCTCCTCTCTCTCTCTCTCTCTCTCTCTCTCTGTCTGTCTGTCTGTCTGTCTCTGTCTCTGTCTCTGTCTCTGTCTCTATAGCTGTCTCTCTCTCTCTCTCTCTCTCTCTCTCTCTCTCTCTCTCTCTCTCTCTCTCTCTCTCTCTCTCTCTGTCTCTATAGCTGTCTCTCTGTATCTGTCTCTCTCTGTGTCTCTCTCCCTCCCCTCTCTCTCTCTCTCTCTCTCTCTCTCTCTCTCTATAGCTCTCTGTCTCTCTATAGCTCTCTATAGCTCTCTGTCTCTCTCTCTGTCTCCCTCTATAGCTCTCTCTCTTCTCTGTCTTTATCCCACTCTCTTTCTCAGTAGCCATGGCAACGCTGCTCTGTGTGTGTGTGTGTGTGAGAGAGAGAGAGAGCGAGAGAGAGACTCTTGCTCATGTGTGATTTTGTCTCGTGCACGTGACGGACATGTCCCCTTTGACACGTGTAGTACAACTGCTTTGATTTGATTGACACACTAGTAAAATGAGAGCTTAAAACTGAGCAGATATAGTTGTCCATGTCGTGGCTGTAGTTGGCTGCACCTGTAGCTTTAAACGGACAACATTAACCCATTCTGACCTGAAATCAGATTCTAAAAATGTCTTCTACATCCTGACAGTTTTCTGAAAAAGCCGTGGCGCGCTATGAGCTTGTAGATCTGCTATTTTTCAATAACTATAAAGCATAGCATAATGCTAACATCAAAAGGGGTTCCCGCCAAGAATGGGTTAAACGGACAACATTAAAGTTCTTTAAACCTCTCTTGGAGTCTCTCTGTCGTAGCAAAAACATAAGCGTAAAGGTGGTTGCACACTGAACGCGTTTTTCGGGAAAACCCGATGGAGAAACGCCGCTAAAAATCCTCAGAGCGCGCTCTGTGTGCTGCAGGGCCCTGAACTATAATGAATCGGGACAGTACATACGGTATATGCAGTGCTGCACCATTCCGGCTCCTATGTAGAAATGAGATCGCACAGGTGTCTGAATCTATATATCACCATCTCTTTTCTATGAATGTGCAGCACTATATGCGCTAGCCCATTTTGGGGCGGGAACCCCTTTTGGTGTTAGCATTATGCTATGCGTTATAGCTATTGAAAAATAGCAGATCTACAAGCTCATAGCGTGCCACCGAGTGGCGCGCTACGAGCTTGTAGGTCTGCTATTTTTTGAAAAATAGAAGAACGACTGACATAGAAACATGGCTTTTTCAGGAAAAACTGTCAGGATGTAGAAGACATTTCTTTAATCTGATCTCAGGTCAGAATGGGCTAGGAGAGAGAGAGACGGAGAGAGAGAGAGAGAGAGACAGAGAGAATAACGAGAGCACACTGAATGAAGGGCAGGATTCCTGGGAGGCCTCGTCTCTCCTTTTAACAAGATTGATGTGAGTGGACAGAGGAATGCCTAGGCTGAGAGCGTGCACGAGCGCGCACAGCCACACACACACGCGTGCACGCACGCACACACACACGAGCGCAAACACACACAAATCAATTTCCACAACTCAGCCGGTGTACACCCTGTACACTACACCATGCATGCAGGAAGGGTCCCAGATGTGTGTGTGTGGTGTGGGGGGTGGGGGGGGGGGTGGGGATGGTTGAATCCAGGACAGAAAGTGTGTGTGTGTGTGTGACGTGTGTGTTAATTCCAGCCAGGGAGCAGAGCCCCTCCTTGAACAGCGTGTCAAATGTAATCACATTTAGCTGTTTTTAATTGAAGGACAGGTCGGCCCCAAATGAGCGCTGCTCAGACATGCTCACACACACACACACACACCCGTTACAGGCACCGTGATCCTCTCTCTCCCTCTCTCTCTCTCTCTCTCTCTCTCTCTCTCTCTCTCTCTCTCTCTCTCTCTCTCGGTTCTGTGCGTATAACGGGACGTAAGTGGAGCGGCGCTGAGTCTGCAGAAGCATCATTTTGACCTGAGATCAGATTCTTGTCTTCTACATCCTGACAGTTTTCTGAAAAAGCTATGTTTCTATGTCAGTCGTTCTTCGATTTTTCAAAAATAGCAGACCTACAAGCTCATAGCGCGCCACTCGGTGGCGCGCTATGAGCTTGTAGATCTTCTATTTTTCAATAGCTTAAAGCATGACATAATGCTAACACCAAAAGGGGTTCCTGCCTCAAAAACAGGCCACTCGCTCGCTCTAGCTCGCTCAGCGGTACGACACCTCTCGTGGCTCAAGTCCGGTTCTGGCGTTGCTCCTCCTCTTCCTCTTCCTCTTCCTCTTCCTCTTCCTCTTCCTCTTCCTCTTCCTCTTCCTCTTCCTCTTCCTCCTCCTCTTCCTCCTCCTCCTCATGAGCTGATTCGGACCTGCAGGCCTTCGGGGTTTGAAAGTCTAATGATCGACGTGCAGTGGGCCGGCCGAGCGGTCCAGGCACCACTCCGCTGACTGGTTTGAGTCCCGATCCCGACGACCTTCGCTGCGTGTCTTCGCGAGGCGTTGCTATGTGTTCCGTGCTGTGTTTCAATGTGACTCTGCCCCCCCGGGGCTGTGACGGCACATGCATGTCTCATTGGTCTCAATGGGCTGCCATATAGAAACACTTAATGCCATATCACGATATTACAATATCCGACATCACAGACAATATACAGTTTAATATCATTATATGGTTATAATATTGATACTACCGATGTCCTCGTCAAGATTTTTTTGTGTGCTCCCGATCTGTTTCTGATCATTTGAAAATTACACAGTGCGTGCGTGCATGTGTGTGTGTGTGTTGAAGAGCGTGCAGATAGTACAGTACACATCACTCTTTACTGTGTGTGTGTGTGTGTGTGTGTGTGTGCGCGCGTGCGAGCGAGCGAGTTACAAAGCCCACCACTTTAAAGGCGTATAACCCCACTCTGTAACCCCGGGCCCATTATTCTACATCACAGAACTTCACAGGGGCCCAAAGAGCCCAGAATGTCAGAGCCAGAGAGTCCTGCCTCGCCGCGGCAGCACTCTGCACCTCTGCTCCGACCCAGCGACAAAAGGAGCGCTCCCATAATGGAGGTCTTATACTCTGTTCTGTGACCGGGGGATCAATAGCGGAGAGCTAATAATTACGCCTTAATTCACTGCTCTCTACATCCACTTTCTGTGGCCCATTCATTCAATCACCTGCACCCAATCCCCCCCCACCTCCATCCCTCCATTCCATATAGCCTTCTGATTCTGAAGCGAGTATGGCGAGGCCTAATAATATGCGCCGCCCTGACGTACACTTGGTTGCGTGCCTGTGCCGTGCAGCGGAAATAGCCCATCTACATGCGCTGGCTTATGAGCTTGGAGATGGGCTACGTTCGGTCGGTGTGAGAGAGACCCACGATGGAATTAAGCTGTGTGGGTGTGTGTTCATGTATTATGTATTTGTCAATAGAAACGTCAGTCAATCAATCGATCGATCAATCAGTCAATGGAGTATAAATTACACTGATTACTAATAAATAGCATGCATGCCTGAACACTTTACCTGCCAATGACGTTGTTGGCCTCTTTTTTTCTCCCGATGTCGCTGTTCGTTCGCTCACCTTATAAATCCTTGGTTTTCGAGGGGCTCCTTTCCCGAGCCTCATGCAACCTAATGCATTCCTTTCCCAAGCCTGTATATGAGCGTCATACAACCTAATGCATTCCTTTCCCAAGCCTGTATGAGCCTCATACAACCTAATGCATTCCTTTCCCAAGCCTGTATATGAGCCTCATACAACCTAATGCATTCCTTTCCCAAGCCTGTATATGAGCCTCATACAACCTAATGCATTCCTTTCCCAAGCCTGTATATGAGCCTCATACAACCTAATGCATTCCTTTCCCAAGCCTGTATGAGCCTCATACAACCTAATGCATTCCTTTCCCAAGCCTGTGTGAGCCTCATACAACCTAATGCATTCCTATTATGGATCAACTGGGCACAGCGCTCACTCTACCCCAGAGCCTGTATAGCTTCCAGACGGATTGTATAGCGTATATATGGAATGGATCATGATTATTGTCCAATTCTAGCACATCCACATGCGCGTCATTTGAGGGCACCCGTGCGTGGAATGGAGGGACGCAGAATATCATATATTATGACTTTTTGGTACAGTATAGGTAGGTGAATAACGCTCTGAATCCTGGCAGTCAAAGAACACACACACACACACACACACACACACACACACACACACACACACACACACACAACAAACCACTTGCAAACCCTCCCTTCCATACCTGGATCTACGACTGTGTTTGACTGTTTTTTTTGTCTATACACACACAAAATGTCTTGGCCAAGAATTGCCCAATCGACAACCTCAAGGTGTCGTGCATGTTGTGAGGTTGTATAAGATCGGCTGTTATTTGATTTGGCGGATGGATGTCTCCCTCGGAATAGCTAGGGTTCAAGTGCTTAATCCATTTTAGGTGGGAACCCCTTTTAGTGTTATCACTACGTTATGCTTGAGCTATTTAAAAATAGCAGATCTACAAGCTCATAGCGCGCCACCGAGTGGCGCTCTACGAGCTTGTAGGTCTGCTATTTTTGAAAAATTTAAGAACGACTGACAGAAACATAGCTTTTTCAGAAAACTGTCATTTTCAAACAGACATTTTTTACAATCTGATCTCGGGTCAGAATGGGTTAAAAATGAAGGAAACCGCGATGCAGGTTTGAGCAACGGTCAAATCTCTCTCTCTCTCTCTCTCTCTCTCTCTCTCTCTCTCTCTCTCTCTCTCTCTCTCTCTCTCTCTCTCTCTCAGACCGCGGTGCTTTGACCAGGTGTTGTTGTCATGCCAACCGTGTGCCTATCCACCACTCTGTGGGTGGGTGGGAGGTTGGGTGGGCGGCCGGGCTGAGGCAGTAATAGCAGCAGCCGCCGGTATATACAGCCTATATTTAGCCCATCATTAGCTTGCAACAATGACTTGGACCTTAATCAATAGTTATATTGAAGCCTATATACAATTGAAGTTTATAGTGTATAAGAGGCTCAATACTGGGATAGTAGGGGTGTGTGTGGACAAAAAAGCATTTATCATGAAACATGCGTAAGCTAAGAAAGTAACAGTGGAATACGAATATGAAATATTGAGAACCACTGATATAGAAACATGAGGTTTTTCAGAAAAAAATACATTTTAAAAATATATTTTTTAAATTTCGACGTCAGGCCTAAAATGGGTTAACACTACGAAGTCTGAAAAAATTTCACTACTACTCAGTCGGCTCACGGTCAGGGGGACCGTGTTTTTGGTGCGATTTGATTGGCCACTCTCTCCCCCACTGATCGTCCCTCTCCAGCTGGAGAAGACATTGTTCAAGCCTGCATCCCATTTCCAACGAATTAAATCATAATATGTTTCTTAACACATGTTTTCACTCCTAAAATGTATAAAACTAATAATACATGTGAAAAATATTTATTTTGCCGTTGCCCGTTACTATATTGCAACATAGCCATGGAAGAGTGTCGCGTTGCTGCCTTTTGTTGTCCTTTTTTTTTCTTCCAGAAGAGCAAAGATCACTTGTCTTTTCTTGTGTGTTATCGATGTAATTAATATATCTGACCCCACGTGATGTACAGACTGCTTGACTAGGCATGTAAACATGACATAATTGTATTAATGTTTAAGTGTAATGATGTTATTGACAGGATTGTCCGTAGTCCTCCAGCCGTTAGCTTACAGTTGCTAATATTATAAGCTAACAACATTACTAAAGCCAATGTATTGCATTAAATGCGGTCTGTCCGCGGTAAATTACTTATACAAGTGAGTCGCGTTATATCTACCTAAATTACCAGCCAAAGTACATTCCAAATAAACAATTATTAGCCACGTTATGTTGTTATATCAGTTTAATTAATAAAAAACATCGCATTTGTCGGCCGTTAGCACTGTGAATTCAACATCCGGTGAGGAGAGGATACGGATCGTGTATGTATTGTGTATGGAAATCGGCGCATACAGACAGATACACGACCGGATGTAAGCCTTGCACACTAAATAGACATTTACATGCTTTCCTGAGAGGGAGAGAGAGAGAAAAAGGAAAGTTTTGACTGACAAAGAGCTGGCGATATTGAGCCTATATGCCAGAACAAATTAATCCACAGCAGCATGCCTACATACGTTCCACGTCGCTTGCAGAAAGAACTGTTCTTTTGACTGACAAAACATTTAGCGGTTCGGGAGGTCTATCTGGTTGGAATTATTTCAAACACTTTATTTTGTATCGCGCGCATCGGCAAGCGTTCTCGCTTCATGGAAAGTAAATGTCGGGTCGTAACCGAGCATTCAATAATAATAATAATAACAATGATAATAATCATTGTATTCCTATTCCTATTATCTTATCAAAATAATAAACAAATTCCAAGTTAATTAATCAGCCAAACGTATATGATTTAATTCGTTGGACATGGAATGCAGGATTGAACAACAACAACAAGAATGCCTTCTGTTTGTGTTCTTTTTTTTTCTCCACTTTCTTTCAATCATAACTCGCTCATTTTTTGCTCATTTAAAAAGATTCAAAATACCATGTAAACTATGGAATTGGGGCTTTCATTTGGTATATAAATCGGTTGTGTAGGCGCTCTCTACGAAACGATATCAAGTGAAAAGGAAATGTCGGGGAATCACCATTAACACCATTATCAAGCAGCGCAAACAAAAGACGAGAGGGGGAGAAAGGGGGACAGTTATATTTAGCCTGTCCAACTACTAGTTACTTTGACCAACAGTATTACAAGCAGCATATAGTTCACATACATGACGAAATACGACATTAGAGTTATATATTGTCCCCCTCTATTATATAGAGGGGGAAACATTATAGGCTACGCAATGTAATTAATATATATTTGATTGATTGTGCCAAATAATCGCCTTTTTCCCTCCACCCCTCTTTACATAACTCGCTTATTTTTTGCTCATGTAAACTACGGAATTCTGGCTTGTGTATGCCCTCTCTACGAAACATATCAAGTTGAAAAGGAAATGGGGCAGCTTGCAGATTAACCATTTTCAGAAAAGTGGTATACATTTAGGCAACAATTAATGTGCTATTGTGCTATTCTCGGCCAATTTTCTACCGATTGTCCTAATTCCAAATATATAATCCGTGAAGTGTACATTTTCATTGGGTGTATAATAATGTATTCATAAGAGAGGGAAGAAAATAAAAATTAAAAGTGAGTGCGTGTAGGCAACAATGACGTCTCCAGCTCCAGAGGTGTGAACGAGTGGTGCGGGGGTGGAGGGATAAAGGGGGAGAGCGGTCGAATGGGCCGATATAGTCAGACTGAGTAAGAGATATATGCCTAAAATCATATTTACAAAACGTTTCAAATGGGGAAAAAAACAGAGATGATTTCAATCGAATATTTAGACAAAGTCATGCAAGGGGAACTTTCTCTGGACTCCATGGGCTGAGAAAATAAACATTGAAATCTCAAATTCGGTCAGAACGGCTGCTCAGACTTCCTAGTGTTAATATTATTTTGTAAATGAACGGCCGACTTGATCACGCTGCAGCGTCTGCACGAAAGTATCGAAAAGTAGCAGATTGACGAGCTCGAACGCGTTTCTATATAGCTATAGTCCATAAGATATTTTTTGCAGTTTTTTTTGCCTGAAAGGCAACAGTTTTGGACATAATGAGGTTTCCAAACGGACAGAGACGTTATAGTATAGGAGGAGAGTGGTTGAAATCAAAGCATTGGAAAATAGTTTTTTGCAGAGGGGAGGGGAGGGGATAACACAATAGAACAGATAATTGAGGTAGATTGAAACGGTGAAAATAAATGCTGCTGACAAAGATCTATCATCTGTGTCAATGTGTAGTAGAGATCGGTGCTAGAATATAGCAACAAAACAAAGTTGACATTGTCACTTTAATAACTGTAACAGAAGTAAAAGTAATTGTCCATATAATTCTTTGAGTATAAGAGTAAGAAAGTACCTAGTGAAGGACTACTCGAGTTCTGTCGTTAAATGTTCACTTCCTATATGAGCTTCTGACTTATTCAAATAGTCTAATTTAATAATAATTTAATGCACAGTCACCTGAAACAAGCCCCCGACAACAGCACAACTACCAATACCAACACGTGACTTCACAGAAAAACAAGCCAGAACTTGCTTATAAAAAGCAGTATATCGGTAACACTGGTGGTGTCCATTTCTATGTTCATTTTTATAATTTATTTTGCCTACAATTTATGGTTGCTTTGGGTCTGTTGGTATAATTGCTTTTCTTTGTTGCGTGTGCTATTGGCGATTGGGAGTGAAAACTCATGGCTTTGAAAAGTATAGCAATTTCCTCCTAGCAGTCAAATGTTTTTGTTCCGATATATTGTATGTTCTTCTGAGGGAAATGGTTTCTCTAGACTTTGGTGGATTTAATTCAAACAACTCTACTTCTACTACTTCTACTGCACGGTAACATATCGCTATCGGACAGAAATATATCAGCAAATACATCATATATCCAGACGAGTTTGGACAGAATTGTGCCTGCGTCCGTTTCATGTATTTGTTTATGTGATCGTCAGAAAAAAGACCTCTTATATACACTTTTTTGTGTCTTTTTCGTAAATTACCGCCATCAAAACAGCTGGCGGATCTGCTAAAACAAATGTAATACATTTGAATCCTGAAAAGCAATAGTTTTGGACTTGTGAGGTGTCCACCTGACAGACAAAATATACCTCTGTATTTCTGTGTGTGTGTGTGCGGGCGTGTGTGCGTGCGCACGTTGCTTTGTGACATCAACAACAGGCTGATCAGAGCAGCAGTCCGGGGCTAACAATGATGAAATGCCTTGTTAGCGGCGGTGAGCCAAAGCCAGCCAGCTGCAACGTGTCTGTCTGTCTGTCCCTCCAACGCTAATGGCAAATTACTGCACTCAAATAAGCAACCTGAGGCCCCTGTGCACTGTGCGTGCGTGTGTTCGTGTGTGTGTTTGTATATGTGTGTGTGTGTGCGTGCATACGTGTGTCGTATGCTTGTGAAGGACCAAATGTATAAACACACAAGAATATAATAGAGCTCGAGAAATAAGAGACACAAGAGAGATGGTCGGCAAAACAACAGTTTTAGATTCACAGCAGACTTACAAATAGGAATCATTCAGGGTTATAGGCAGAGGTTAGATTCAGGGGTTGGGGTTAGCGCTTATATGGGATTGCGGTGGTGGATCCTGTTCACCCATCACCCATCTAAATCCTAATAGTTTTCTGAAAAAACCCATGTTTCCATATCAGTTGTGCCCAACCTTTTTCATGTCAAAGACCCCGGCCTATTGGGCCATGGACCCCCATCTCAGAATATGTTGTTCCAAGCAAATATTTTAGTTAAAAATGTTCGCTCTGAAATATATATTCAAAGATTTGCACCTCATTTTCACGACTTTTCAAAAATAGCAGACCTACAAGCTCGTAGAGCTGATGTCCTCACTAGTATAGTATAGTATAGTAGTAAATTACTATAGACTTTGTTAGTACAGGAGTTTGTGTCAGTGTCCTTGAGAGGTATTCTGAACCCCTATAATTGCTTCCGATGAGCAGTTTGGTGCCTCGCATGGTTTCCTCCTGGTGTGTGTGTGTGTGTGTGTGTGTGTGTGTGTGTGTGTGTGTGTGTGTGTGTGTGTGTGTGTGTGTGTGTGTGTGTGTGTGTGTGTGTGTGTGTGTGTGTGTGTGTGTGAATATAATGTAATGCACCCTGGATAAAGATGCTATATAAATGCAACCATTTACCCTCTCTGCATTATGTACGAATGTGCAATGCATGCTGTGTATGACATACAAATAAATACAATGGGGAAAAAAAGAAAAGGGATATTGTTGTGGGCACATTGATGGTGACAGATGAACGGTAGTGCATATACCACCTCTGTGGAGGGTGATGGCATTATATTACCACGCACGTGTACACACACACACACACACACACACACACACACACACACACACACACACCAGCATCCATCTTGGTAACACGTGTAGTGCCTGGTGGTAATATAACTGACATAGACAAACTAAGATAGAATCACCCCCCGTGGAGAGGGAGGGAGGGAGGGAGGGAGGGGGAGCCTCCCTCTTCCCCGGGTAGTGTAGAAACTGTTCCTGGAAGGATCGATAATATTATAACCGCTCCATGTAAAACCACTTACTCTCACACAACACAATGCGCTGCCAGTCCGTCAGTGCACCGTGCATAACGGTATATGCACTTCATAGTACAATGTTAATGTCGATGTTAACCAGGCTTCTTTATTCTTTAACCCATTCTGACCGGAGATCAGATTCTACAAATGTCTTCTATACATCCTGACAGTTTTCTGAAAAAGCTATGTTTCCATGTCAGTGGTTCTTCGATTTTTCAAAAATAGCAGACCTACAAGCTCGTATAGCGCGCCACTCGGTGGCGCGCTATATGAGCTTGTAGATCTGCTATTTTTCAATAGCTAAAGCACAACATGATGCTAACACCAAAAGGGGTTCCCGCCCAAAATTGATTAACCCATTTAGACCTGAGGCCGATTCTATAGAATAATGTAGAGCCATATGGAATCCGTGTTAACGGAATCGCGGACGGAATCGCGGAAATGACCAATAAAAACGGAATTGGAATAAAACGCGGAATATTGCGGAATTGGCCCTAATCTGGGCTGAAATTCAGTTTTCGGGAGAAAATAGAACATGATTCAGTGGTCAGGTTTGTTCAGAAATCAAGTGAAGACGGACGATTATTATATTTTGTCATAAATGCGCAAAAAACGCAACCACTGCGCAACCACTCTACTCTCATTGAAAATCCGGTAGAGTACGGTTGTAAGGAGATGTATAGCTTAGCTGCGTGTCTCTGTAACACCGAGGAGGAGTAGACAGAGCACAGCGCTCTCTCTCTGCCTGCTCCTCGGCTCCCTCCCAGTTCCACACACACGGAGTAAAGACTGCATGTAAAGAGAGAGAGGAGTAGAGGACCAGGTCTAGGAGTAATACTAACCTTGTAACCATAAGCATTGCTGTTTTCATCTTGCATTAACAAAAATGAAATCCACACTGAGAGGGACAGAAGGTGTAAGTGGTAGACCTACAAGGCTACATTAGCCAACGCTAGCTCCTATGCTAACGCTGCAAACTTACAGCTGTGTGTGTGTGTGTGTGTGTGTGTGTGTGTGTGTGTGTGTGTGTGTGTGTGTGTGTGTGTGTGTGTGTGTGTGTGTGTGTGTGTGTGTGTGTGTGTGTGTGTGTGTGTGTGTGTGTGTGTGTGTGTGTGTGTGTGTGTGTGTGTGTGTGTGTGTGTGTGTGTGTGTGTGTGTGTGTGTGTGTGTGTGTGTGTGTGTGGGGGTGGGTGGGTGGGTGGGTGCGCGCGCGCGCGTGGGTGCGCGCATGCATGCGAGTCAACTCTGAATGTTTTCTAAAGGACAACTTTTTCCCCCCATCCAGCCTATTATTATTATTGCATTTTGGCTGTGTGCAATAACTAACTGCAAGCCAATGAAGAATGAACCAATCAGTAGCATTGTCAGTATTTGTCTTAATTTCTAATTCATATTTATTTAGTTGACAATAATTTAACTGTAGGCCAGTGTTTTGAGACATACAAGGCTATTATCTTGTATTGCTATAAAATGATGTGGCAAATTTCAGTGGTGGAGTAAAAACAACAAGGTCACATGGCTTTGGGGAGTACATGTTTGCACTTTAATTAAATTAAAGCTGCATTTGATAGGGGGGGGGGGGGGGGGGGTTGTTAAACTTGTTACTGAAAACGATGTTGGTGCTTCTTGCACTAACTTTTTATAAGCAATAAATGTTCTCCAATGCATTTAAAGGAATTATTGTGTTACTGTAAAAAAGTTTTACTTAAATTAATATTGGTTATATCGGGCTTTTTGATTCTCCACTAATCGGTAATCGGAAATATCGGCCAAAAACCATATCGGTCGATCACAAAAAAAAAAATCCCGGTAAAGAAATTGCATAAAAAGCAAAAAAAAACGAATTCAGAAATATTAAAACGGAAAAAACGGAATTTGGGAAAAAATAAAACGGAATTGGGAAAATAATAAAACGGATTTCATATGGCTCTAGAATAATGGCTTTATAAGAGGCCGATTCTAAAATAATGGCTTCTACAGTTTTCTGAAAAACCTATGTTTCTATATCAGTGGTCTCTCAGACGAGCCCTCCATCGGCGTCTCCAGTCATCTCGGTTCTCCATACATCTGGCCAGCTCATTTGTGCTTTCTGCACCAGCATTCTTCTTTAGTACGACGAGGCGTGGGACGTCCTCTTGATCGATGCCCGTGTGTTGGTTCCCACAGTACAGGCTTTTTGACCCGGGAGTTCTTGGTGTCGGTGGCAGTGGCCAGCTATAGTCTCATCGAAGAACGACTGAATATGATCTCAGGTCAGAATGGGTTAATCAGACCAGTGTGTGTCCAGTGGAAACCTCGTATGAATCTGATCTCAGGTCAGAATGGGTTAATCAGACCAGTGTGTGTCCAGTGGAAACCTCTTATGAATCTGATCTCAGGTCAGAATGGGTTAAACATATAGGCAGTCTCTCTCTAGCCTGAAAGACGGCCGTGAATTGTCTTCATTCAACCTAACAATGAAAAGGCGGTGTCTCTCCTGCATTCATTCAATCCCTTTTCCCTTGTTGTCACATCCCCCCCCCCCCCCCCCCCCTGCGTGCGGTGATTACTAAAACATATGCCAGGCATTATTAAGCCCGATATACAGTAAAGCGGGGCAGCGGTCAATAGTTCAACATCTAAAGGAGATTATATGCGTTTCCCTGCATATAGCTATACAGAATGCTGACTAATCCTCCACACACCACCACCACCACCATGCCATGGTAAATATGAGCCAAATACTGTACCCAGTGCTGGCTGGTCTATATTGCAGTACTGATACTTTTTTAAGTAAAACAAAAAGATGCCTGCCCGAGGAAGAGTATAAGAAAATGCTCATGCACCGAGCAAATACACAGTGTGCGGTGGGTCTATTCTATTGCTTTAATTGATGACCACTGGCCTACGCACCTGTGCACACGCCTGATTTCTAGGTTTTCTCCTACAAGTAAAAAAGAAAAAAGAGAAAAAAATGTGAGTACTTTTTCCACCACTGCTGAGTCTGACTGTATGTAGCCTGGGCACCATTTCATTTAGGGTATATGATCCTGTCGGGAGCGGATGATAATGTTACGTCATGTTGTAGTATTGTTTTGTATAGTCGACAGGCAGGAACAACAGGCGGCAACTTCCTTTTCCCTCAAACCGATTTTTCTCAATAAAAGCTACAGCTTTTATTGAGGGAAAAGGAAGGAACCTTCCTTTTCCCTCAATAAAGTTGCCGCCTGTTGTTCCTGCCTGTCGACTACAAAACAATACTACAACATGACGTAACGATATCATCCGCTCCCGACAGGATCATACAGACTTTTGAAACAGAGACCAGGCTTTCCTCCGAGGTGGTGGAAAGCCTGGTGAGGCGAGGTTAGACTGTATGCAGAGAGTGATCTGCATGTGCATGAACCCCCCCAACCCGCCTGTGGTATAACATTTAGACAGCGGTGCCCGTGGAGTATTGGACTATAGACCAGAGTGAAGAGAGAGAGAGAGTCCACACTATGATCCCCATTTCATATGAAAGTGGAAAATCCCTAGCACAAAACATAACGAGATGAGAATGAATAGTTTTGATAATACAGCTTATTGAACTGTAGTCAAGTTAAAAACCAACGAGAGAAGTCAACGCACTTAAATGTCACAGATAGTATATATATATATGCTCTCTTACTGATCTATATCTATCCCTTCATCATGCATATACAGTAGAGCTGGTACAATATAGGGCATTTATGTAGAGCAGTGGTTCCCAAACTGTGGTGCGTTCACCCCTTGTGGTGCGCGACATGAAAAGGCTAATGGTGGCGCCATATGGTTTTATAATCAATATATTAACATATTATGCCAATATATGGCAAGTATATGCAGAATATAGCCGATGCTGCATATACCGTATATGCCATATTCGGGTTCATATATATTAGGGTTGGGTGACGATACGAATACATCGTCAATCGCGAATATACGAATCCAATCGCCGAATATTTTTATTAGGCGATTTCTCGGGACGATTTAGCCCAATTAACTGTAAAGTGTGAGCAACATGTGAATCAATTTGGCCCAGGCAAAGTAGTAACAGCGGCCGGGTGGAAATCACCTCCTCCCGTTATAATGTATGCTCCCACAGTCCCCGCACTCAGCAGCATCGGGCACCGGGGCACGGCACTTACGGCAGCCGCCAGCCAGAGTAAAGGCTGGGAGCTGAGGGAGGCTGTAGCCTACATGTTGTTTAAGCTCCGGAGTCCAGACCCATGCAGTTTAATAATATACAGTCACAACAGAATGCACACTGCTGTCTCGTGTCTCATCACAATCCCAATGCCTCACCCGTGAAGTCGGGGGGGGGGGAAATAAAAAAACTGTCTACTAGTGTTAGTGTATAGGCTCGGGGATCGTTCGTTAGCTTAGCGTTAGCTTAGCGTGTAGCCCCTACTTGTGCTGCAACCCACTGATTGAACTTCATATCCGCCTGTAATCTAAGTTATTTTTATTGACAACGTGAACGAACGCCGACACCAGCGCTGCAAAAAGAGAGCCTTGAGAGCTTGTAGATCAGCAGCAGCCCAGCCGCAGCAGCTTGTGGGCTCCGCTGCTCCGCTCCGAGCCTCCGACGGACCGCTGGTGCGGGGAGGCAAGGGAGCAAGTTACCCTGGCTGCGCTGCAGTCTGCAGAAACAGACTGATCTACAAGCTCTCAACGCCTAGCGAACGGAGCTGCAAAAACAGGCAGGACGCGGCGCCTTGAGAGCTTGTAGATCTGTCTTTTTTGCGACCTGCAGTGAGCTGTTCTCACTTTACTTTTATGACACGAATACATCGTTAATCGGCGAATATTTGTCAGACGATGGGCGGTTGAAAAAATTTGGCATATCGCCCAACCTTAATATATATATGTGCGATTGTGCGTAAGTGTCATATAGGAAATATATAGCTTATGCCATTTTCATTTCCATGTAGGTGGGTGCGTCAGCTATACGTCAGGAGGGTAACAGGGGGTTTGGGAACCGCTGATGTAGAGGACACTCTTTCATCCAGAGACACTTACAAGTGTTTATTGAACTCTCTAGTCAATGAGAGAGAGAGAGAGATCATGACCACAGAGGGCCTCAGTCGGACTCGCACACACACACACACACACACACACACACACACACACACACACACACACACACACACACTGTAGAGCGTGTGCATGTGCACATCTTGTTACCAGGGAGGACCAGGGTTTTTGTTCTTACAAATCACTGAATGCTCCTATAATGTACATATTGTTTTACTCCATGAGAATTAGATGTGCCCCCTCGCCAATTTCAACTGCAGCTCCACCCCCCCCCCCCCCCCCCTCGCCAATTTCAACTGCAGCTCCACACCCCCCCCCCCCCTCGCCAATTTCAACTGCAGCTCCACCCCCCCCCCCCCCCTCGCCAATTTCAACTGCAGCTCCACACCCCCCCCCCCCCCCCCTCCCTCCCCAGCAGTGTTGTTATTGGCACCACATTTAGATTTTAGTTTTAGTCATAGTCTCTTGAATAGTTTTCATTTAGTTTTAGTCACATTTTAGTCACCCGGAATGTTTTGGTGTTAGTCTAGTTCTAGTCGACTAATTATCGTGAGATAATGGTCGACTAAATCTACAGTTGATTTAGTCGACTAAAATGTATTTTGGCGGTGCCTTGATGCCGTCGAAAAGCCTAGTTTTACACTTGCTGAAAATAGCAGATCGGCTATTTTCAGCATGCAACCAAGTGTAAAATGACTTATACTGGATCTCTCGTCCACTAGTCCCTTCCTAACATTAGTTTTTATTTGTTGACGAAATTGTTCGTATATTTAGTCTTGGTTTTAGTCATCGTAGCTTAGTTTTCATTTAGTTTTCGTCAGTGAAAAAAGGTAGTCGACGGACATTTTTAGTGTTTTTAGTTTTAGTCGACGAAATCTTTATTTTCATCCTGGAGCCGAGCCCGACATGCAGGCTGACAATATAGTATACTCTTTGTACACTCACACACGCGCACGTACATAGACTCACACACGCGCACATATATACACTCGCATCACGCACACACAGGTGCGATAAGCTCAAATTGGCCAGTGGTTCGTCAAATCGCGACAAAACACATTGCCGCCTTTTATTATCAATCTGTGTGAGGCAGAAGGCAGAGGCGGCGGTTAAGCCTATTACAGGTTGTTGTGACAGACACAGCTGGAACTTACCGCTGCTAAAACGACCGGGGAGGAGAGGAGAGGAGAGGGACACACCAAAGTATAATCCCACTAAAACCAGCCAATCAACCCAGGGGTGGAGAGGAGAGGGGTGGAGAGGGGTGGAGAGGAGAGGGGTGGAGAGGAGAGGAGAGGGTGTGTGGGTAGAGGAGAGGAGAGGAGAGGAGAGGTCTGATATTTGATACTACTAGTTACGTTGCAGTGCAATATAAGAAGGAAATTGCGGGAGTTGACAGATTCCACAATCACACACACACACACACACACTCACTCACTCACTCACTCACTCACTCACTCGTCAGTTCAAGTCCCCCTGCGATGCGATACCAAAATCCTCCACAGTGTACTGTGAACCTGCATGTGTCTGCAGTGACACTGATACCAGGTTACTATGAGTCTGTGGTGGGACTGGGAAATAATGCTCTGATGCAATCCTGCCCTGGGCTAATGTGACACGCAGGTTTTGTCTTGTAATATAGATATTAGATACAGTATATATGAATCTAAGTGCTTAGTTAGTCAACATTCTCAAACACAAATCACAGATCCTGAGTGTAAAAATGGTCAGCAGTGACTCACCTAGTCAGGTGTGTGTGTGACTGTGTGTGTGTGTGTTTTCAATTCATCGATAATGGCAATAAAACGTATCGTATGCCTTGCCGATAATAGTATCATATCGTACCATGGTGATATGGCAGGAAATGCTGTGTGTGACGTGGCTTTAAAACAAACATCAGTTTTTGGATGTTAGAATATATATATATATATGAATACATCTTTTGCATTTATCCATCAAAACATGTTTTTTCCCTTGTTTGTTTAAATGTTATCCAAGTTTTTCAAATTGGTTTGGAAACTTTAAAATGTCTGACAATATATTTGTCAAACAAAACATTGGCAATCGGTGATGTATAGGGCAGGCCAGGGATTCTCAACGTTTTTGACTGGGGACCCCCGGAAAGGCTTTGGCCATGCATGTCTCGCTTTAACCAATTTTTTGGGGCGGAACCCCTTTTGGTGTTTTAAACATTATGTTATAATTTAGCTATTGAAAAATAGCAGATCTACAAGCTCATAGCGTGCCACCGAGTGGCGCGCTATGAGCTTGTAGGTCTGCTATTTTTGAAAAATCGTAAAAATGTGGCGCAAATCTTTTAATATATTATTCTTTCAAAGTGAATGGTGGGGGCCGCGTGGGCCACCAGTTGCCATGTATGATCTAGGACTCTGCATCGTGATATGAGATGATATAGTACTTTATTGTCAGTTCACACTGAAATTTGTCTTGCGAGTTGTGACCCAGCAGCCAAGTATGCAGAACACATACACACATTTGACATAACACAAAGAACAAGACAATTTACATATACATAAAGACATGAAGACAAGAGCAATATCCACCGCCTCGATTACCCCGTGGCTACTACAACTCCTGATTAAACCTCAAAGTCGACTGGTGAACAAAGGACCATATCTCCTTCCTGAAGGTATAGCGACCTATATTCTCCATACAACACATGCTTAGTATTAGAGGTGATATTCCTTGCTAACCTTAGGATGCTGTTATCATGCGTGGATATATGTATGGTTCGTGAGGTTGTTGGCAATACCTACCCAGCCCTGAATTGGTTATTATTTGGAATCAAAGGAATTCGATATAATATCGTATATCGTGCCCTCTCTTCTCGTGATACATCGTGTAAAGATGATACAAACACCTGATGGCAAAGAGGAGCGTGATTTCCTTCAGCTGTTGAGAAAAAACATGAGTACAATGCTGTCTGATTGATAGCATATCATTCATGCACAATGGAGAAAGACAGAATGACAGACAGGATGGGGAAGGAATATGGCCTCACGGGCAACCTGACTGGAATGAGATCGTATATAAAATGAGAACAACAGATGGGAGAAGAGGAGGTGATGGAAGGAAGGAGAGAGAGATTGACAGAGAGATAGACACCATCTATATATCGCTGTGTCGTTTAAGGCTGCTGGCAGTTACTGGTGGAAAAAGTAATCGTGTTTTTATTTCAGTGAAAGTAGTAGAAATACTCTTACATGTAAAATTCCGGAATTCTAAAGCATTATTCATATAGTCTGGATTTTCGGTGGTGAGGTGACCACCGAACTACAACATGACGTCACTGAGCCGTGGTGAAGAGCAAACCACCGCCACTGCTCCAGCCCTTCTCTCTGTTTTTACTCACCACCGCTCAACGTTATTTCAGCTCCGGTGGTCAGCTCACCACCGGAGCTGTGGTCACCTCACCACCGGAAATCCAGACTTGAGTAAAAGTACAAACATTTACTTTTCATTCTTGCTCATTAAAACTAACAAAAAAAAACTAAAACTAAAGTGATTTTTTTTATACGATCTCATTCCAGTCAGGTTGCCTGCGAGGCCATATTCTTTCCCCCATCCTGTCTGTCATTCTGTCTTTCTCCTTCTTGGAGTGCATTGTGCGTGAATTTATGCTATCAATCAGACAGCATTGTACTCATGTTTTTCTCAGCTGAAGGAAATCACCCTCCTTTGCCGTCAGGTGTTCTCATCATCTCCACACGATACGATATTATATCGAATTCCTTTGATTCCAAATAATAGTTTACGAAAAAAAAAAACCCACAAAGTTTGGAACTGCCAGGCAGGAGGCCTAATAGAGGAAGACCAAAGAGAAGATTTATGGATGTAGTGAAAGAGGACATGAAGATTAGTTGGTGTGAGAGAAGAGGAGGCAGAGGACAGGGTGAGATGTGGAGGCAGATGATTGGCTGTGGCGACCCATGAAGAGATGAGAGCTTTCCACCAGACAGCAACCTACTGTATCTTATAACTATAAATGCACCAAGTCTCTGTGCGTGTGTAAACTGTACGTACGTCTGTACGTCTGTAATCCACCTAACTCGAGAACCGTTCGCCCCACCGACTTCAAATTCGACACCCGCGTTCCACCCATAGAGTTATAACGGATAGAGGGCTGGACTGACTATTCATTCCGATGGAAGTTGCTCAGTGGCGTTTTGAAGCACCCAGAGGAATGCTCTACTTCCGCATTTTTCCCGATTTGGTGTCCAACATGCGGAAGTGTTTAATGTTAAAGCCCAGGTGCATGCACAGGTTTCCTCGTCATGAATCCACGGGCGTGCCTGCAGTCCCAGCTCTGACCTTCGACATTGGAGACTGGAGAGCCTCCCTGCATGCAAGGGCTTGGTTCCACCCCACCACAGGGTGGTGCAGTGCCCGGTGTCGACTTGGTCGGACCCACGGTTGTCCAGAACCGCCCCCAAAAAGGCCTCTGCCCGGGCTCTGCACATGAGGGCCCCTGCCCGGGGTCCATATGGAGCTGGCCTGTTCTTACGTCGGCATAGACTCCATTTTTGGGCAAGCCTGACAAAGAACTCTATATATGGGCATGAAAGGGACTCAGACATAATACAGTATATGGGTGGGGAATGCATTTCCAACTTGCATCGTTGCAAGTAGGCCAGTGGCCAACGGGCACCGCTCTAGTATCTATAAATGCACCGTTTAATTACACACGCACACACGCATAGACAGGGATGTGCAAAAAGTACAAATGTTGATGCTCGAGTGCTGCCTGCGTGTGTGTGTGTGCGTGCGTGTGCATTAACGCATGTACTACGTCATCTGCATGTGGGAATTGAAATGCCTCGCCGACGTAACCACCAGATTATAGCATGACTGACCCCGCCTGACCCCTGCTGCGTCGTGGAGCACATAATTAATCATTTTTCCTCCTCTTTCTTTCTTCGTGTTTCGTGTTGGTTTTTTTCTGCCGCTTTCCGACGACAGCAGCTCCCCCCCCCCCCACCCCCCTCTTCCACGGGTCAACAGCTGACGGCCATCAGTGAACCTTGAACGAAGTTGGAATTGGATCGCTGAACCTCATCAACTGACCCCCCGCCCCCCCCCCCCCCCCCCCTCCAGCCTATAGCCGAGGAGAGGAACCGTGATCCGTTCCGAGTCGATACTGTCCACCCTGTGTGTGTGTGTGTGTGTGTGTGTGTGTGTGTGTGTGTGTGTGCATGTGTGCGACGCGCTTTAGTGCCCTGCAAACCAATGACCACCTCGGGTGGGGTTGGGGGGTCCTGTGCTTGAGGGGGGCCGGGTCACGCTGATATTGCCTCAGTCGTGTTTTTGTGTTTGTCCACCACTATGGCACCAAAAAGAGCAGCACTCGCTCTCTCACTCTCTCTCTCACTTGCTCTCTCACTCTCTCTCTCTCTCTCACTCGCTCTCTCTCTCTCTCTCTCTCTCTCTCTCACTCTCTCTCACTCTCTCTCTCTCTCTCTCTCACTCTCTCTCACTCGCTC
The DNA here is from genome assembly GCF_964188405.1 of Protomyctophum parallelum. Lineage (NCBI taxonomy): Eukaryota > Metazoa > Chordata > Actinopteri > Myctophiformes > Myctophidae > Protomyctophum > Protomyctophum parallelum. Next base: position 14,811,345 of record NC_139697.1, on the reverse strand, counting down.
TCTCTCTCTCTCCCGCTTTCCGACTGCGGGGCTGAGACAAGGCCCTGGAATGCCCTGGGGTGTCGCGACAATTAGAGAATGTAGAATAATTGTTATTTTGATCAACGATGACTAAAGTAAATATTCTTTAGTTTTGGGTCTGAGAGGCTAAATGTCATCAAATGGTGGTCCAATGGGCCTTCATATGAAAATGGTTGAAAACCACTGCATTGAATCATTTAAGGATATGAAACCACTGCATTGAAGCATTTAATGATATGAAACCACTGCATTGAAGCATTTAAGGATATGAAAACCACTGCATTGAAGCATTTAAGGATATGAAAACCACTGCATTGAAGCATTTAAGGATATGAAATCACTGCATTGAAGCATTTAAGGATATGAAACCACTGCATTGAAGCATTTAAGGATATGAAAACCACTGCATTGAAGCATTTAAGGATATGAAACCGAGAAACCACTGCATTGAAGCATTTAATGATATGAAACCACTGCATTGAAGCATTTAAGGATATGAAACCACTGCATTGAAGCATTTAAGGATATGAAACCACTGCATTGAAGCATTTAAGGATATGAAACCACTGCATTGAAGCATTTAAGGATATGAAACCACTGCATTGAAGCATTTAAGGATATGAAACCACTGCATTGAAGCATTTAAGGATATGAAACCACTGCATTGAAGCATTTAATTATATGAAACCACTGCATTGAAGCATTTAATGATATGAAACCACTGCATTGAAGCATTTAAGGTTATGAAAACCACTGCATTGAAGCATTTAAGGATATGAAATCACTGCATTGAAGCATTTAAGGATATGAAACCACTGCATGGTCTCTTTGGAAACTGTCCTGGAGGAGTCCAGTGCAGAGTCGTCGTGTCATTCATCTCTGAGTCGACCTTTACAAAGACCTCCCCCGCTGAAGGTCACCGATGACTGTTCACAGCATGGGCAGCCCTTATAGCTTAGTCACACACACACACACACACACACACACACACACACACACACACACACACACACACACACACACACACACACACACACACACACACAGGGGTCAACGATGACTGTTCACAGCTGGCAGCCCTTAGCTCAGTGCATTAAAAAGTGATGTGCACTGTTACTGTCACTCTTCAAAGGCCTGCCCTTTCAGACCCCCGTCTATGTCGTCGCCCGCAGAAACCTCTTGTATTCGTAAGGTACTTAATCACACCACAGCGTCACACAAGAGCATCCAGAGTAGGTAAGGTACTTAATCACACCACAGCGTCACACAAGAGCATCCAGAGGAGCAGATCTGCAAGCTCCACATGTGGCACAAAGCGACACGTTTTGAGTTGTTGATCTGCTATCCCATTCTGACCTGAGATCAGATTCATACGAGGTTTCCACTGGACACACACTGGTCTGATTAACCCATTCTCACCTGAGATCAGATTAAAAAAATGTCAGTCGTTCTTCGATTTTTCAAAAATAGCAGACCTACAAGCTCGTAGCGCGCCACTCGGTGGCGCGCTATGAGCTTGTAGATCTGCTATTTTTCAATAGCTAAAGCATAACATGATGCTAACACCAAAATGGGTGCCCGTTCAGAATGGGCTATACTCTTGATTTAGCGCTGCACAATATAATCGGTAGCATGTTGAAATCAGGCCATATCGGTCACAAAAAAAGAAAATCACGGATATTGAAGATGCAATAATAATGTGACCGTTAATGACTCTGTACTTTTGATGATTTTTAATTGTAATCCTGAAAAGTAAAATTTTTGTACATATGAGGTTTCCACCCTCATACTGTATGTACAACATTTTTACTTTTGATGCACGCACGCACACACACGCAGCTATAGCAGTCCAAAAAAAAAGTATTCATACATGTCTCCATCATAAGTATCTACTGTAAGTCAGTCTTATGTATCGCCACCTTGTTTTCATTACAAAACATACTAGCTTGGCTCCTTTTTGCCGCCACATGCTTACGAGCCGAGGAACGCGAAAAGAAAAAAACGGCTCACTGTGACCGGGGAGGGAGGGAGAGAGGGGGGAGAGGGAGGGAGGGAGAGAGGGGAGTCGTAACTTACAATAATATGTAAATCTGTCTTTGAAAGCATGCTGTTTTTATTCAGCTGCCACGGCCAAGATAAGGAACCCACCAACCAACCACTCCCCCCCCCCCCCCCCCCCCCCCCCCTCACGCTATGCCTAATCACATCCTATATACACCTCATTCCACACCGAGGCACATCCACCTCCTATACTATGTGTCAGTGGTCGGAAAGAAATAAGTACTCAAACAAGAATTCCATACTAGAAGGCTTTCTTACCTTTTATTTGTAGTTATTATTACGTACCCACCAAAGAGGTCCAGGTGTTATTTTGTGCAAAAAAGTGCATTATTGGCTATTTCCCCTACCATAAGCCCTCAATGGGGGTTATGGGTTTTTGTGCTAATTTGCTTATTTCCATCGAAATAAGGAGTAAAGTGTGCCGCTTGGGATGCTATTTACATTATGAAGAGAGGGTATATATAAAAAAATAGATTTGGAAATAATTAGCACCCAATGCCCCATTCAATTCAATGCAATGCAATTCAATTCATTGAGGGCTTATGGTAGGGGAAATAGCCAATAATGCACTTTTTCACAAAATAACACCTGGAACTTTTTGGTGGGGAGTCTGGGGACGTAACAACTACAACACTCCTCTGAGACGCAGTGGAGTATAGAAGCAGAAGTACTGAAGGTACCTCGACATTGTACATAACCCATTCAGGGCGGGAACCCCTTTTGGTGTTTTAAGCTTTATGTTATACTTTAGCTATTGAAAAATAGCAGATCTACAAGCTCATAGCGCAGGCTTGTAGGTCTGCTATGTTTTTTTTAATCGTGAAAATGCGGCACAGATCTTTGAATATATATATTCTTTCAGAGCGAACGTTTTAAACTCAATTTTTTGCTTCTGAGGTGTTCCCGGAACAACATATTGAGGGGTTCCCGGAACAACATATTGAGGGGTTCCTGGAACAACATATTGAGGGGTTCCTGGAACAACATATTGAGGGGTTCCCGGAACAACATATTGAGGGGTTCCTGGAACAACATATTGAGGGGTTCCTGGAACAACATATTGAGGGGTTCCCGGAACAACATATTGAGGGGTTCCTGGAACAACATATTGAGGGGTTCCCGGAACAACACATTGAGGGGTTCCTGGAACAACACATTGAGGGGTTCCCGGAACAACACATTGAGGGGTTCCCGGAACAACACATTGAGGGGTTCCCGGAACAACACATTGAGGGGTTCCCGGAACAACACATTGAGGGGTTCCCGGAACAACACATTGAGGGGTTCCCGGAACAACACATTGAGGGGTTCCCGGAACAACACATTGAGGGGTTCCCGGAACAACACATTGAGGGGTTCCCGGAACAACACATTGAGGGGTTCCCGGAACAACACATTGAGGGGTTCCCGGAACAACACATTGAGGGGTTCCTGCCCTGGAACAACATATTTTCAGATGGGGGTCGGTGGCATATTACTGTACAAAGTGTACATATCATTTTTGGGGTCCTTGCCATGAAATATTGAGCACCAATATCGTCTGGCCTAAATACGTCTGGCCTAAATGGGTCCAGTACTTAAAGTAAATGTACTTTTAGTTACTTTACACCACTGCTATTTGTGACTCATGCGTGTGGCGCCGATGTGGGGCGAGAGAGCGGACCGAAAGAGAGGAGAGAGTTTTGGGTTCTTTTGTCGACGGGTACTTGGTCTCTATGTAGTTTTATAAACTGAAGGGAGATGGTGGCGTCTTGAAGACTCTCCCAACTCCATTTATACCACCTTAATCTGAACACACGATTAGATCCGCACGGCGAGGCGTGTGAGGAATGAGGCGGTGGCTAAACAAGTGGGTTTTTCTTTTCTTTTCTTCCCCCAACCGTCCTTATCGAATCCACACAGCTTTTGTGGCAGCCTCTTTTTGACCCCAAAAAGAAAGCCCCCCCTACAACACAACATCTGAGGGCACTGTTGACTGGGTCCAAGTTGAACACTGATAGGGTGGGAATCCTAGGGTGCGTTCATAATCTGGAGATGTTCCTGCCGATATACCGCCTCCTATAGTGCGGCAAAGACGTTCCTGCATATCGATTTTTCCTCCACTATAGAATTGAGATCACGATTCTCACACGATTCTTATTTTATTTTCACAGATAGATATCACATATTTGTGCACTGTTGCCTGCTAATGAGAGAGAGAGAGAGAGAGAGAGAGAGAGGGGGGAGTTGCACCACTCAGTTCACACGCGTGTGATTTTTATTGTATATCTATCTCCCTGCTCTTAATGTTTAATGATGGTGTTTGATTGTGCCGAGCAGCTGGGAGAAAAATGCAGCAGAGCCGAACGCCAAGATAAAATAATATATGCACACTTCTTCTCGTATTCTCATTCTATAATACATATTGGTTAAATCTATTGGTGAGTTATGTGAGTGAACTAACATGATTCTTAAAACACCAAAAGGCACTGTTCTGTGTCCAGGTCCAGCTCACACAGACTCCACTCCTCCTCCTGCACACGCTCAGTGTCTTTTCAATTTCTCCACTCTGTCCAGTTGGAAAATCACATTCTGCTGACCGATAACGAGGTCAAGTGGCTCTCTGAAAAGAAGACGGGACTGTGTCAGAGAGGGCACGCACGCGCTCACGCCCGCATGCACACGCACCCACGTGTACCCACGTGTACCCACGCACGCACCCATGTTCAGCGTCTGTCTCTGTCTGTCTGTCTGTCTGTCTAATCCAGAGTTCCTGAGTAGCTTTGAGCACCACTGACATTTTGTATAGAATCTGGTCTCAGTCCTAAATGGGTTTGGTAAAAGATAATGGTGAAACCTTTGGGCTGTATTTTGCGTGTCTTAAGTACCAGGTCTTATTCTCTAACTTGAGTAAACTAAAGATCTGGAGGCGTGATAAATGCTCTTTGGCCACTCAGAATAGCCAAATGGCATTGATCACGCCTCCAGGTCTTTAGTTTACTCAAGTTAGGGAATAAGACCTGGTACTTAAGACACGCAAAATACAGCCCATTATCTACATTCCCATGGTGTCAGTCAGTATAACGTGTTGTTTGTTTCCCCCTCTGGTGTGTCAGACTGTATGTGCTACAGTACTGTATGTGCTACAGTACTGTATGTGTTGTTCATTCTGACTCACTGGATGTGTTTTACATAGTGGAAGGATGTACATGCACTGTGTGTGCACGTGATAATATATTTTTCCGGTTTGCACCTGCTACCTTATTCCTCCTGTGCCTCCTGGCTCTCCTTCAGGTGTGTGTGTGTGTGTGTGTGTGTGTGTGTGTGTGTGTGTGTGTGTGTGTGTGTGTGTGTGTGTGTGTGTGTGTGTGTGTGTGTGTGCAGACTCAAACTTTGCAGTAGCAACTTTGTACTTTAATTATCAGTTGAAAGACAGTCTGTTTGCAAGGAAGACTATTTGATGGACATGTCCTCCCTCTCTCTCTCTCTCTCTCTCTCTCCCACTGACAAATTGTCTGGAGCAGATATAAGCCATTGGCCTTTCAAGCACGGAGAAGAGGGGGATAAAATGGGTCTAACACAATTGACGTCACAGCATGCTGCTGTGTTTTTCGGATTTTTAGCAGCGTTCTTCCGAAAAACGCGTCCAGTCTGCAAGGACCTTTAGTGGTGTTTTTGAGCGGCGTGGAGCCCCTCCTATATGCCCAGCTTTGTGTGTCTGTGTTGTGCACCCCCGTATAGCGATGATTTGATTGGCGGAGGGCTTAAAATGTGAGGATTGAAGAGTGAGGAATGTGCTGATGTATGATGATAAGAGCGTCTGTCTGTCTGTCTGGAGGGGTGCAGTGCACTATAGGAAATATTAAGAATGAACGCAGGAAATCAGGAAATCACAGCAAACCTGATTAGCCAGCTCACGTGTCAATCAATAGCACGCTACTCCATGTTTGTTGTTCCTCTCTCTCTCTCACACACACATACTTTTCCTTTACTCTCTCTCCCTCTCTCTCTCTCTCTCTCTCTCTCTCTCTCTCTCTCTCTCTGTCTCTCTCTCTGGTTGCCATAGTGATGCATTCTGCAGCAGAGGATCAGGGGCTTGCTCCTATAGGCTACATTGTTTTGCGCACGCACAATGTCGCGATCAGTCACCAAACATGGTGTGTGTATGTGTGTGTGTGTATGTGCACGCGCGACAGTCCGCATAGTTTTTTTTTATAAACGGCACTGATTGATTAACTTAATACTATAAACATTGATTGTACAATATAAATTGGGGGTCCCAGAGATAGAAATGTCCGTAGACTAATGCATGTCAAACTGGGGGTCCTTGAAATTAAACGGGTTGAGAATCACTGCTAGAGCCGTAAGAATCTTCTCTTATGGGGTGGGTCCCTGGCGTATCGTTTCACACGGGGGTCCGCGGGGCTAATGGGGGTCAATTTGGGGGCCCTTGACATGAACAAGAGTTCCAGGCCTGTTTTGAAAGAAGCCAGTGATCCACATGTTTTAACCCATTTTGGTGTTAGCATTATGTTGTGCTTTAGCTATTGAAAAATAGCAGATCTACAAGCTCATAGCGCGCCACCGAGTGGTGCGCTACGAGCTTGTAGGTCTGCTATTTTAGAAAAATCGGAAGAACGACTGACATAGAAACATAGCTTTTTCAGAAAACTGTCGGGATGTAGAAGACATTTTTAGAATCTGATCTCAGGTCAGAATGGAAAACTGTCAGGATGTAGAAGAACATTTTTAGAATCTGATCTCAGGTCAGAATGGAAAACTGTCAGGATGTAGAAGACATTTTTAGAATCTGATCTCAGGTCAGAATGTTTTAATGGATGGTGCTGGTGGAACACAGCAGTGAATCTGATCTCAGGTCAGAATGTTTTAATGGATGGTGCTGGTGGAACACAGCAGTGGAACGAGAACCTCCCCATGAATGGAACAGTGCTCGTTGTTCGTTTGTCAACCGTCTGTCTCACCGATTGGTTCATCGTTCATTAGCTGTCTCGCTGATTGGTTTATCAAGTGTGGGATGAATCGATAAGCCAGGCTGCGCCTCACTAATCTCTGATTTCTCTTGCACGCACGCGCACGCGCACACACACAGCACACACGCACACTTTACCATGCCCTAAGAATCCTTTCCCAGCACGTATAGGCTAGGCTATACATTTGTACACCCTCGGGTATAAAATAAAAGGCCTTGGGGATTTTTCCACGGTGGATGTGAATGATGTGATGTCAGCGACTTGACAGTCAAACACTGTCTGTTAATACTGCTGCTGATTAACATGAACATCATCTCTCTACCCCCCCCCCCCCCTCCTCTCTCTCTCTCTCTCTCATTTATTCTCTCTCATTCATTCATTCTCTAAAGCAAGCACTGCTCTTAACTCAATGGTCTCATTTGACTGCACGTTGCGGCTAAAGTACGGTACTGGGGTTGAATATCTTGTCCACCACTTGTAGATCGGCTATTTCTTTTGCAATTACATTTGGCCTACTAGACGGGGTAGGATGGTGCATTTATATAGCGCCTTTATCCAAGGCGCTTTACATAGATTGTGCATTACATACACACACACACACACACACACACACACACACACACACACACACACACACACACACACACACACATTCATACACCGATGGCGGAGGAAACCATGCAAGGCACCAACCAGCACATCAGGAGCAATTAGGAGTTCAGATTCTTTCCCAAGCAGGACACTTCCGATGCTAACTCTGGGCGAGCCCCGGGATCAAACTATGGGAACCCTGTGGTCCACATCCGGCCACTCTAACCCCTGATCCACCGCCGCCTCCCCACTACATACCTGATCCCTGGGAAGATGTTCTGTGTATCGGCTGTTGTGCTAACCCTCTCTCTCTCTCTGTGTCTCTGTGTCTCTCTCTCTCTCAGTGTGACAACGCCAAGGGTCTGAGGGCGTTCTTCGATGCCATATGCTACGGTCCCAAACACCTGATGATCTTCGGCGGCGTGTGTCCCTCCGTCACCTCCATCATCGCAGAGTCCCTGGAGGGCTGGAACCTGGTGCAGGTAGGACTGTGTGTGTGTGTGTGTGTGTGTGTGTGTGTGTGTGTGTGTGTGTGTGTGTGTGTGTGTGCGCGCGCGCGTGTGTGTGTGTGTGTGTGTGTGTGTGTGTGTGTGCGTGTGCTCCTCTGACCACGGTCTGCCACACACATCTGGATTTTCCAGATGCTACCGTGGCATTCATTATTTGGGGGTCATCTAGCATTTTGTTGGAATGTACATGTGTGTGTGCGCGCGTGTGTGTGCGTGTGTGCACCGTGTGCCAATTTCCCTTTCACGGTTGGCGTTTTGTTCTCTCTGGATGAGACAGGCTGGTGATAATGGATCACTGTTTGTTGGATGTTGTGAATGTTGAACGGTGCCTCGGCTCGTCTCCTCTAGTTTCTCTTTTGGTGTGCAGACACACACATCTGATCTACAAAACGCGATGCGACGCGTTTCGAAACTTGTAGATCGGCTATTTTTGCTACGACATGCATGCAATGTGGCCCCTCTGGAGTGAGTCTGGAGATATAACGGCCCTCTCCATCGCCCTGGTCTAGAGGTATGGTGGCTCTGAGTGAACGCGTTGTTGTTGTTGTTGTGGTTGCTTTGTCACTTACTCACACAGACTCATCATTACAGCCTTACAGTCTTTGTATTCTTCTCAATGATTCATTAGTAGCGATATAGCTGGTGGTTGATTGTGGGTTGGTAACCCCATTAGCATCAAACAAACATGGTTCGCAGATGTGAATATTATGCTTTATTTGATATGAGCTCATGATTTCAAAAGAATAAAAGAGAAAATAGAGGAAATTGCTCCCGTCAGGTCACCCTTTGTTAGTCTAATGGTGGTGATTATGCCCAGATTATACATTCTCTTTGTTAGTCTAATCGTGGTGATTATGCTAGCCCAGATTATAGCTTCTCTGTGAAGGTAATCATTTCAACAACATTTTCGCGTCTGGATATGAACAATAAAATGCATCCCCCCCCCCCCCCCCCCCCCCTGCTGAGTCACAGCTTTTAATGTCATGCTTCCTTTTAAAGCAGTGGTTCCCAAACTTTGTCATGTCAACGACCCCCAAATTGACCCCACTAATTGGCCCGCGGACATCTTTGAAGAGATGTGCCAGGGACCTCCTTAAGAGAAGATTTTTGCGGCTCTGGCAGTGATTCTCAACCCGTTTAATTTACAAGGACCCCCAGTTTGACATGCATTAGTCTACGGACCCCGGCCCCGTTTAATGGCATTTCTATCTCTGGGAACCCAATTTATATTGTGTAAAATCAATGTTAATTTACAAGGGTATATGTACCCTTATGGGTACATATACCCATAAGGGTCCATTTAGTTCCAAACTATCATTTAGCTGGGGGACCCCCTGGAACTCCCTCAAGGACCCCTGGGGGTCCCCGGACCCCACTTTGGGAACCACTGGGTTAAAGACTATATAGAGAGGAGCCCTGCAAAGGTTATCGAACACAAGGCAAAGGAGTGAGACGCCTTGAAGAGATATCATAATAATATGAGGCAGCGTTTTGGAATGTGAATGTCACCTTTTTTTTCTCCTCCTCATGCCGTATAACGAGGTCATTGCACGTGATATCACAGCCCTGCCACACTGGAGAGGGTGAGGCTGTGAATTGCACTGCTTCCAAGTGCCGCCAAAGCGGTTTTCACTAACCCATTTTGTGCAGGAACCCCTTTTGGTGTTAGCATTACGTTGTGCTTTAGCTATTGAAAGATAGCATATCTACAAGCTCGTAGTGCGCCACTCGGTGGTGCGCTATGAGCTTGTAGATCTGCTATTTTTTAAAACTCGAAGCTGCGACTGACATAGAAGAAATTTTTTTTGTATCTGATCTCAGGTCAGAATGAAAACTGTCAGGATGTAGAAGACATTTTTAGAATCTCATCTCAGGTCAGAATGAAAACTGTCAGGATGTAGAAGACATTTTTAGAATCTGATCTCAGGTCAGAATGGAAAACTGTCAGGATGTAGAAGACATTTTTAGAATCTGATCTCAGGTGAGAATGAAAACTGTCAGGATGTAGAAGACATTTTTAGAATCTGATCTCAGGTCAGAATGGGCTAAATCCCGTCGGCTGCAAAAATACATTTTCACCCTGCCAAAGCGAGACTCCTTGTTTGTGCCGTGAACTGTGAAAGTGCCCGGCAGAGTCTGCTGCGGAGCGATGCAGAGTGTTTGAAATTTTCTCTCTGCACACAAACCCCGTCGAGTCAAGTGCATCTCAAAGTGGTCCGTCAAAACCGCGCGTGCGTGTGTGTGTGACGCTGCAGACAGTGTGGCGCTTTGCAATGCATTGTGAGCTTGTAGATCTGCTATTTTCAGCATGCAACCAAGTGTAAAATTACTTATACTGGATCTCTTTGTCCACTATAGTCCCTTCCTAACATTTTAGTCTAGTTTTTATTTGTTGACGAAATTGACAATATATTCAGTCTTATAGTTTTAGTCATCGTGGCTTAGTTTTCATTTAGTTTCCATTTAGGTTTCGTCAGTGAAAAAAGGAATAGTCGCCGAACGTTTTTCGTCGTAGTATTATTCGACAAAAACAACACTGGAGAGTCTGTTTGCCCTATAAAACCATTCTGACCTGAGATCAGATTCTAAAAACGTCTTCTACATCCCGACAGTTTTCTGAAAAAGCTATGTTTCTATGTCAGTCGTTCTTCGATTTAAAAAAAATAGCAGACCTACAAGCTCATAGCGCGCTACATTATACCCACATAAAAGCCCCCATGCAGGGAAGTGTTTCTTGTCTCCCAAACATCATTAAAAATAAGATCTGGTTGCAAAAGGGGTGAAGTATGTCCCTTTTTAAGGATTCGCCTCCTACCCAGAGCCATCTAATAGAAGAGTTGTGATATTGCGGATATTGCAAACCAATAGAAGTCTCTGTAGAAGAGCCGCCATTGGACTGAAGCCCCATGAAGTGAACGGAGTTTGCGTAACTCTGTCTCTACTCTATGGCTCTGCTCCTACCATTTATAGGTCTGCAATCAAATGCCAGCGTTGTTCGTTCTGAAGCTTCTATCACAAAATAAACTAAACAAAAAAACTAATCTCATTTCCAATGAAGTGATTCACCTGATTAAATGAGTTAAGATCCATTTTATTAAATCAACATTCTGTAATTAATACATACTAATGATGACATTTCTTTTTTAAACGAATGAATGAAAGTAATTAACTATAACAGTGCTACTCTAAATCACGTCAGGGGCGTCAGACTCATTGAAACGAGGCCATGCGTGATTACAATGCTTTGTACATTTATAGAATTCACAGGACTTCAGTGGTTGAGAACCACCGGCTCTCTGTTAACCCATTTTGGGCGGGAACCTCTCTTGGTGTTTTAAACATTATTTTATAATTTAGCTATTGAAAAATAGCAGATCTACAAGCTCATAGCGCGCCACTTGGTGGCGCGCTACGAGCTTGTAGGTCTGCTATTTTTTTTTTTATCGTGAAAAGGTGCCTCAAATTTTGGAACATTTTTAAAGGCGCAGTGAAATGAAAAAGACGTTTTTCACACTTTTAGACCATATCCGTGGTCATCATATAGGCATACCTAACAATGGATGACAATTTTTTTTGAAAATTCTCATTTCTGTGTGTTTTAAAGGTCCATAAAAACGATTGCATTATTTATTTTTTAAAACGAAAACGTGCTGCGTGATGACGTGTAGAGATACACATCGATAAAAGCCAATAAAAATTAAGCTCACCCGTTTAATTCCCCATATTTGCGCCTCCGTCCATCACAGCTGCTACTGATTACAGAATACTTATTTCCATTCCAGATAACATCCAGACAGTGTATTACTCGGTTTCAACTTAATCATTACGCTAAAATATGTATCCGAAAACATTATAGGGTAGAAATAAGCCACATAACAGTAAACTGGTGTAGCTGACCGACCATCTGATTATAAACAAACACATACCACGCTGTTGCGTATAGCATAGCTGCCGTCCCTAGCTACCGTCCCATCGCCTGAAGGGATGCGACGCTCTGATTGGTTCAGAAACTTCAGACCGGTGTTTCATGTTGAAACACCATTTTCATGTTGTTCACCATTTCCGTTTCACTGCGCCTTTAACTCAAATCTTTGCTTCTGGGGGGGGGTCCCTGGAACAACATATTTTCAGATGGGGGTCGGAGGCCAATTACAGATAATTTGTGGGGTCCTTGATATGAAATATTGAGTGATATAGGTCTGGTATTTCAGAAAACTGCCAGGATTTTTTCAGGCCTAAATGGGTTAAGCAATTAAACACTATTATTCACTTGATGGGAGTCCCTCAGGTCTGCATGCTGGTGTATTTTCTGTTTTGTGTTATTGTGGGGGGGAAAGCCTTCCGCCGAAAACAGATCTACAAGCTCACAACAGACCAGACATGTCATTTGTATTACAATTTACAATTTATAATTTAGGCATTTAGCAGATGCTATTGATCCAGAGCGACTTACATTAAGCAAAAACTAAAAGCATGGCATACATCACATAATATATAAAAAGTATAGTTATCATGAATCATGTATAAACTAAGAACGTAACAGTGGAGTATCTATATGTCAACTATACATACTATACTATATTATATATTATACAATATACATGTCTGTGTACTATAAAGTGCTATGACTACATAAAATGCAATTCTAGTGCTGTCTACGTAACGAGCTATACGTCTGTCTAAAATACTAAGTCTACATAAAGTGCTATATCTAAGGGCCTAGGCTAGGGCAAGTGCTTTGTATGGGACTATGTTCCAACGTTCAATGCCAAAAACACAATTAATTATTTGTATGACAATTAATCGTCAAGTAAAATGTCATGATCGCGACAAGTCCTATATATCGCGTCTAGTTGAACCTGTAATAAAGACGGCTCTAAAAAAACCTCCCAGACCGAACACCGCCTCCAAAACCCAACGTGAGAGTTCCACGTAGGAGGTTTTTTTTCAGGGACATGCTTTGGAGGTTAGCTCAATCTGGACGGGAAAACCCTTGTAGGTGTTTAAAAGCATTGTGTTATACTTTAGCTATTGAAAAATTGCAGATCTACAAGCATTCGGTGCCGCACTACGAGCTTGCAGATCTGCTATTTTTGAAAAAATCATTAAAATGTGCCGCAAAATGAATATATATTCTTTCACAGCAAACGTTTTTAACTTACATTTTTGCTTCCAGGGGGGTCCCTGGAACTACATATTTTCAGATGTGGGGTCTGCGGCCAAATACAGAAAATTCTGGGGGTCCTTGACATGAAAAAGGTTGAGCACCCCTGACATATAGAAACCTAGGTTTTTCTGAAAACTTTTAGGATTTAGAACAGAAGACATTTTTTTTTTAGGTCTAAATGGGTTAGAATGTGCCAGTCCCATGTCCTGGAGAGCTGTCAGCCCTCCAGCCTGTGGGAGATGAAGTCTGTCACTGTCAAGTCGCGAGGGCAAATACAAACATGGCCTCTGGGCAGGTGGAAACCTCATATGTCCAAAAACTGTTACCTTTCAGAATTCAAATAAGAACTAAGAAATAACAAAATATATCTACAAGCTTCAAATGAAATCAAAGTGTATTTATATAGCACATTTACATTGATCGGAGACAAACCAAAGTGCTGAACAATAAGGACATAAAAAGTGAAAGCATACTACATGGTATAAGAAGGGTATATGCGTAATCAGACAACATATACAACAACATATCAGTGGTTCTCAATATTTCATGTCAAGGACCCCAAAAATGATATGTAATTGGCCGCCGACCCCCCATGTGGAAATATGTTGTTCGAGGAACCCCCCCTCCCAGAAGCAAAGATTTGAGTTAGAATGTTCACTGTAATAATAATATATATATTCAAAGATTTGAGGCACATTTTCACAACTTTTCTAAAATGGCAAACCTACAAGCTCATAGCGTGCCACTCGGTGGCGCGCTATGAGCTTGTAGATCTGCTATTTTCCATTAGCTAAATTATAACGTAATGTTTTGAAACACCAAAAGGGGTTCCCGCCCCAACATGGGTTCAAAGCCAGGGAGAAAAGGTGGGTCTTTAGAATAGATTTACAAACACCCAGAGCTTGAAATGTGACTCTTTGCACTGCGTGTATATGTAGAGCTTGCAGATCTGCTATACTTTAGGTACTTTGGTGTGACGCTGCATGTGGTATAGAGAAAAAGTATTTATTTAAAGACCTTTTGAAGCGTCGTACAAAGCCGACTGGAGTTGTGACAAATCATGACAACACAATAAACGAATAATTACAAAGAAGAAAAACAAGAAAAAAATAAACCTGCCGTTTCCTATTTGTATTTTGTTTGTTGTCATTGATTTCTCACAACTCGAGTTGGCTTTTGTACGATGCTTAGAAGGTCTTTAAATAAATACTTCTTGAAATGTCTATGATGAAAATGAGCGTGTAATCATTTCCTGGGCCCTGGTAAGGGGTGGGGCTGCGACGCTCTATATGATCAAGTAGGTTCTGTGAGAGGTTTCTGTTCAGACAGAGACCATCTCTCCTCATCAGCCATAGGGCCAATTTAACCCATTTTGACCTGGGAACGATTCTATAAAAGGTCTTCTAAATCCTGACAGTTTGCTGAAAAAGCTATGTTTCTATGTCAGTCGTTCTTCGAAAAATAGCAGAAATAGCAGACCTACAAGCTCGTAGCTCGCCACTCGGTGGCGCGCTATGAGCTTGTAGATCTGCTATTTTTCAATAGCTAAAAGGGGTTCCCGCCCCAAAATGGGTTAATCATCAAACCTGGCGCTGAGGAGGTTGAACGTTTCAACATAACCAACGTTTACACATCACGGGATGAATCGATGGAAAGCACTGGGTTGTACAGTACATGCAGTACTGCTCACACACACACACACACACACACACACACACACACACACACACACACACACACTGCTGTTGATGAAAACATGCTGTGTAGTATATAGCTCTAATGATCTTTAACCTAGTGTCCCTATTTTAGGCATGTCTTAAGATAAGCCTATTATTATGAATTAACCCATTTTGGGCAGGAACCCCTTTTGGTGTTAGCATTATGTTATGCTTTAGCTATTGAAAAATAGCAGATCTACGCGCCACAGGCTTGTAGGTCTGCTATTTTTGAAAAATCAAGAAAAAAATAAGAATTCTTTAGAATCTGATCTCAGGTCAAAATGGATTAATTAATTAATTAATTCATTCATTCATTCATAATTGCTGGTCTACAAGGTTGGAGATTGCATATATATTAGCAGATCTACGAGCTCGCTATGAGCTTGTAGATCTGCTAAATTGCAATAGCTAAAGTATAACATAATGCTTAGTTAAAACACCAAAAAGGGTTCCCGTACAGAATGTGTTAAAGCATGAATCAAATGTGATTCTTTTGCCTTATATATATGTGTAGGTTTTAAATGGTACCCCGACGTTCAACCCCGGATTTGAGAATGATCCAAAATGTATATTATAATAATACATTTTTAATGTTTTTTTGGATGACCCTAAGGATCATAAAAACAAAACCTTTAACGATTACTATTGCAATTTATTTTGCGTCAGGGCCTTTTTTAGCTTAGATTGACTGCATGGCCTATGCACCAAAGCATAGGCCTATAGGGTCTAAGTGTGGTTAAAGATTTATAGACTTCAGAGCGTTTATTTTATTTTTTAACGATCAATCGATTGATTGTGTTGATTGGATCAATGGAACTAAAGAAGTGTATTTTAAATTAATATTTATCGGTACTACAAAGTAGCGCGCCACTTCATGCCGCACTACGAGCTTGCAGATCAGCCATTTTCAAAAAAGCATGAAAATCTATACACATATTTTTTTAAAGAGAACATTTTTTTACTAAAATCTTTGCTTTTTAGCCGAGGTCCCTGGAACAAAATCTATTGAGATGGGGGTTCCAAATGCTGCTGACATAGCAACATAAATTATGTTTTTCAGAAAACTGTTTAGGATTTAGAAGACATCGCCCTCAGGCAATTAAAATGCAAACCGAACATACAAATTAACATGTAAATGTAATTGTTAACAGTTAACACCCGTCACCCACCAACATACCCATTACCAAGCTACACCCCCCCCCCCCCTGCTCATGTTCATCAATCAATCCTTCACATGGCCAACATATGTGTTTAAAGCTCCACGACACGTGTAATTGTATTTAAACGCAGCCGATGCAATGCTCTCTCTCTCTCTCTCTCTCTCTCTCTCTCTCTCTCTCTCTCTCTCTCTCTCTCTCTCTCTCTCTCTCTCTCTCTCCCCCCCCCCCCCCCCACCCTCAATTAGAGCTCTTCAAGGGACACCTGTTTAGTCATGAATTATGGACGACGTCGCCTGCAATTACCATCGCCCGCGGCGGCGTCGATAGTTAACTGTTCCGGATGGCTAATTAGTTGAGACAACTGAAACCTTGATTCTGCGTCGTCGAGCCCACCCTCGCCCGTCCCAACTCGGGGGGGGACAGTGATTTATTGTATCCTTTAGCCTAGTGCTCTCAGAGTTAAATTAACATTGATTTTAAATATAAATTTGGGTCTCAGAGATAGAAATGCCGTTAAATGCGGGTCCGTAGCCTGACGGGGTACAGGCTTTAGTTCAGACACTATTATTGGTCCGACAGTCATTCGACCGACAACCTATACCTCAAACCCTAACCTAACCATAACCAACCTATACCTCAAACCCTAACCTAACCATAACCAACCTATACCTCAAACCCTAACCATAACCAACCTGTACCTCAAACCCTAACCTAACCATAACCAACCTGTACCTCAAACCCTAACCTAACCATAACCAACCTATACCTCAAACCCTAACCTAACCATAACCAACCTATACCTCAAACCCTAACCTAACCATAACCAACCTATACCTCAAACCCTAACCTAACCATAACCAGCCTATACCTCAAACCCTAACCTAACCATAACCAACCTATACCTCAAACCCTATCCTAACCATAACCAACCTATACCTCAAAACCTAACCTAACCATAACCAACCTATACCTCAAACCCTATCCTAACCATAACCAACCTATACCTCAAACCCTAACCTAACCATAACCAACCTATACCTCAAACCCTAACCTAACCATAACCAACCTGTTCCTCAAACCCTAACCTAACCATAACCAACCTATACCTCAAACCCTATCCTAACCGTAACCAACCTGTACCTCAAACCCTAACCTAACCATAACCAACCTATACCTCAAACCCTATCCTAACCATAACCAACCTATACCTCAAACCCTAACCTAACCATAACCAACCTATACCTCAAACCCTAACCTAACCATAACCAACCTATACCTCAAACCTTAACCTAACCATAACCAACCTATACCTCAAACCTTAACCTAACCATAACCAACCTATACCTCAAACCCTAACCTAACCATAACCAACCTACCTCAAACCCTAACCTAACCATAACCAACCTATACCTCAAACCCTAACCTAACCATAACCAACCTATACCTCAAACCCTAACCTAACCATAACCGCAAGCACGGGAGCTGCGATGTTCGATCGCTAGTCCGACCGTTGTTCCTGCATGTCGGACTAATGCTCCGACAAAATTACCATCGGATCCCGCCTATAGGGCATGTAGTTGTAGTGGTTGGAAATCACTGCTAGAGGTGTAGAAATCTTCAATTCTGGTTTTCCGTTTTTAAAATGGGGGTCGCAGCCTAATAAATGTCGACTTGGGGGTCCATGACATGAAAAGGTTTGAGAACCAGTGCTACTGCCAGTTTCAACCTGCATGGCGTCTCTATTTCAGGCATTACGTTAACGGTGAAACAAATGGCCCAAAAAAATAGCATCTCTACCAAGTTGTGAGCTTGTACTGTAGACAACTTCACTATTCATCGCACGGCCAGGAATAAGAGGCTTAAGTGATTGAGAGGAACAAAACAGCAGTTTCGATGTTTGTGATTTGGCCATCCATCCATTCATTCATCCAACGTCCCATCTTGTCCTCATTCGCCGAATTATGCCTGGTAATTCATCAATAGTTCGACATCGTTGGCAGAACACTGTGTCTGTGTGACTGTGACTGTGTGTGTGTGTGTGTGTGTGACTGTGTGTGTGTGTGTGTGTGTGTGTGTGTGTGTGTGATGACAGCAGCGTGAGGAGGTAGAACGTGTGCTTGATAAGCTCAGCGGTGCTCTCGGGGTATAACGGGCTGTACCAGACAGAGCACACACACACACACGCACACACACAGACACACACGCACACACACACACACACACACACACACACACACACAGTGCTCCGTGGAGCAGGAGATTGCCAGACGCTCGTTCTCGCCGGTAGGTTCGTGTAATCACTGGCAAGCAGGCCGCAGAATGTTCACCAAAAAGGACACGCACGTGCGCGTGCGCACACACACACACACACACACACACACACACACACACACACACATAGACTCACAAGTAAAGCCTGATGTATAGGCTACTTAGTTAGTGGTGTAAAGTTACCATGTACATTTACTCGGGTACTGTACTTAAGTACGCTTTTGACGTTTTTGTACTTTACTTGAGTATTTCCAATACATCGGGTGCAGTACTTATAGTTTAGACAGTTTTTGGTTTAGACTAGTCATTGGGTTAGACCAGTCATTAGTCCTATACAACTACAACCTATCTCAAACCCTCACCCTAAACCTAACCTCCCACGGGGAAGCACACCTAAAACCTAACCTTAATCCATGTCTAACCAATGACTAGTCTAAACCTAACCTCCCACGGGGCAGCACACCTAAACCTAACCTTAACCCATGTCTAACCAATGACTAATCTCCCAACGGGGCAGCACACCTAAACCTAACCTTAACCCATGTCTAAACAATGACTAGTCTAAACTAAGTATGCACCCCAATGCCTCTACTTCTACTCCACTACATCTCAGCTCCAAATATTGTACTTTTACTCCAGTTTCTTTCACTCCAAAAACATGCAAACAAAAACAAGAGAGGCAATATACAACAGCGCTGCGTGCCGGTGTCATGCTGCATCTACAAGCTCAACAACGCGTCACAAAATGTGACACGTTGTGAACTTGTAGATCTGCTATATTACCGCAGGCAAAACACCGGTAATGAAGTATATAAATGAGGCTTAAAGAAATAAGTACACACACGCGCATGAACGCACACACGGTCGTGCACACACACAGGCCCGACGATTGGTCGGCCCGGCCGGCCCAGTTCGCTGAAGAGCTACACTTCAGAACTCAAGCAGGGCTTGAACCCAATTCTCTGTCTAGACTCTTATGGAGTGAAATAATTGCCGCCAAAAGCATAAGCCAGCGTTGCAGTGCGGCGTGCGGCACCCAGAGCAAAAAGAAAAACCATTAGTCATTGTTTCATTTCCATCGTCCTGCTGTTGATGCGTTCGTATCAAACTGACCTGGCCCTGAAAAAGACACGCAAGCAAAAACAATAAATAATAAAATAAAAATAATAAACCGCGGCTTCAGTAATTGCTGCCGGCGCCACTGACTGGGGAATATAATCGGTGTCCTGCAGTAGAGTTTTTTTTCAGACAGAGTACAAGTGCTTAATTATTTGGGTACGATACGAGTACTTTTTATTTTTGTTGAGTAGCCACTTACTGTAGTTACCCCCTTTTTTCTCTCCGATTTAATTTCATTGTCATGCCTTGTAGCCTCCTTGTAATGATACTGTAGTGTTCAATTACCACAATAATAATGGCCTGAAACGATTTAGAAGAAATATCAAATTCCAAAATGTTCTTTATTTTGCTTAATAGCAATAAAACATTTTTGTATTTTTATTTTTTTGTAGCGTGGCTGGGACAGATATGTAACCAATGAAAACATTACAGGCACGGTACACAACAAATTCTTTTCTGACTTGCCTGACTTCTAATTGACATACGGCTGTACTGTTTGATATCTCCACATGTATAAATTCATGCTGATTCCAAATATTCAGTCAGATGTGTTAACAGGAGTTCCCTAAGACTGTACTTTGGGCTTTAAGCAGAGGGGCAGTGCCACCCATGACAGCTCACAGCTCCTTGCATGACAAGGACCACTAGTCTCCGCCTCTTCGATATAAGATGGCTGTCCAAGCAGCCATATCTCTCTCTCTTCAGGCTGTCTCTACCTCTCAACTAATGGCGAAGGAGTAGGGAAGGTAGACACATGTCCCTTCCCCCCACAGCTCTCCTTCACTGACCAGGCCCTGGGTCCCCACACCAGAGGAGCCATTCTGGGTAGACTCAGTGCCACAGCGGCCGGTTCCCAGAGACCGTGAGGCAACCCAGAACTGAACTGACTACAGCTCCTCTCTACACGCCTCTCAACACCACAGCGAGGATAAGACACCTCAAGTCTTCTCTACCGCTCAAATCTTCAAGAGGGTCAGCTTAAGCCAAGCGTCACCAAGAACGCACAGCTGATCCCGATGAGGGAAACCGGGGAAGCAAGCTGCCTCTGACGACTACAAAACCACCGCCCAGCTACATCCTTCTGGGCCTGCCATCCGCTGCCCCTAGCCGCCCGGGTGAGCTCAGCAGCACACGGCCCCAGCTACCACATGATGTACAGCTACAGACAATGGCTGCCACCAGCCACTAGCCTCCCTGGCTAGCAACATGCAGCTACATCATCCCGGGCCTGCCATCCACTGCTGACGTCTCCTCCACAACACAGGCGAGCATATCTCACATGAAAAATAGCAACTGAGTGTAGTGTTCAGGGCAGGGTAGATTGTTATTTTGAATGTAGATCTGCTAATTTTGAAACCTCTTTATTATTTCATGTTTCTCTTTCTTTATTTGTTTCATGAGATATCACTATTTACTTTTACCTGACCTTACTATGATCAAAAGGGTTCATTTTAAACCTTTGTCAATTTTGGGATTGTTTGTACACATTTTGATTTTTAATACATTTATATGATTTTCATTAAGAAGTCGTTGTGTATTCTATCTCAATATTTACAGTACAAGTACCGATTGGAATATTTATTGCAAGTCTGTCCAATAACTCATGTTACATTATACAGTGACGTGAGCATTATAATTATTATATTGTAATATTTTCAAAATTCATAAATTATGAATATTGATATTTGAAATATTACGTCCTGTCAGCTATTACCCCATTAGCGATTTATTACATTATCAAATGTTTTTTTATAACTTATAACTTTTTTTTTTTTTTGTAACTTCTAACTATAGTGTCAATTGAATGTTTTGGTACTCGGGTCAGAGTCTCAGGGCCGGTTCTGAGTACCGAGTACTTGAGGGTGGTATCGGCCCGAGTAAGCCAGACCAGTAACGGTACCGGGACCACTCTATCCTGCAGCTAGATCAAGACACCATAATATTTACTTCAAATGTTTTTTATCCCACAATTTTGTAACCCATTTTTTCACCCAGTGAAAACTAAGGAAATACCCTAGGTTAAAAAACTTTAATGTAAAAATGCCCCATACTGTCCATCATACAATTAAGGTATATGAAGCTGCAGGCCGTATAAAATTGGCCCCAGGGCCGCATGTGGCCCGCGGGCCACACTCATAGGACACAGCTTACCACAAGGCCACTGAGCCTGGTCTTCGTCTCCGGGTTTCAAACACTAAAGATGCTATACTGCTCTCTGTGGTAAATAAAGAAAAAAAGCGTGTTCACGCGCTGCATCAGAGAAACCATTATTGTCAATAAGTCCTGCATGCCATCTCCCACGGCAACATTCATATTATTATATACAGTATATACACAGTATGTTCCCGTTCTGCATGCTGCACGCTTGTGAAATTAGTAGATGCGATCACTCGCTGGCAAACGGAACGCGGGACGGCGTGAGACTGCATACAAATAACCAGGTGTTAATGCAAATAAAGTGAGCGATGGAACGGCTCATTATCCAGATAAGGTGCTCCCATGCAGGTACAAACTGCGTGACGACACCGGCTGTGAAGGAACACACACAGGCGTTACAGATTACCACAATGTCTCCACAATGGCCTCAGAGAGAGAGAGAGAGAGAGAGAGAGAGAGAGAGAGAGATGCATGCATTACATTCTGCGTTATTGCATTTGCCTTGCTTGTTTGGTCCGTTTATTGTGATGCATGAGAGCATGGCTTCTATACGGAGCTGCTTTAGCACTGCTGTTGTGGGAAATGATTTTATCACCATGCCGATAATACAGCTGGTAGAGAGAGGGGGGGAGGGGGGGGAGGGAGAGAGAGTCATGTTGGAAAGATGTGTGGGCTCAGGGCCAGTGTTTATTTTTACAGCAAATTTCGAGGTAGGCCTACTTTTAGTCAGACTTACATTCCTGTGTGCGTGTGTGCACGTGCGCGTGAGGAACGGACACACACGCCGAGTAACAAGTGACAAAAAAAGGGGCATAGAGGCAGATTAATCAACAAAATCGAGGCTGCAGAAAGACACTCTTTTGGCATCGGCAGCATGTGTGAACACCCATGGTCATAAACAGTGGAATAAATCTAGGGCCACTGACTGGGAGTCAATTAAAAGCCCTTTTTGACAGTGCTCCAAGTAAAATATAGGCTGATGAAAGGCCAGCCATAATTAAGTTGCCATTGGTGCAGAGACTAAATACACACATCATCGGGCATCATTTCAAGGTTCTATTTTTATGGCGGGGCTCTTGTAGGAGCTAGGCGTCTGTTAAAACACAATCAGCGCCGGGATTTCTTTCAAAATAGCAGCTTGGGGTGCCGCGCAGATAAGGCAGCTTTTACTCTGTTTTACTCCGTTATGTACAAAAAAACGGGAGAAATACTATTGCTTGCTTACCTCGCTATGATCACGATAATGTCGCTCGATAATTATTCCTGTAGGCTCCTAGGTGGAGCATAGGGCCGCTATCGGACTCTGTTTTGAGCGGTTTTCTTCAGCTGGGCCCACGATAGTCCGGTCGTCTTTGCCTCACTCTCCGCTGATCTTCTCCAGGTCTGTTTTGGCCTTCCCACTTTTCTTTTACCCTGCGGATTCCAGTCCAGTGCTTGCCCGTTTGTCTAATATCTGGCTTAATTTCGCCGTGGAATCGTTAGTTGCAATTATTTGAGCAATGACATTTCTTCACTGCCAGCTTCAATAGAAGTACCTCCGCTATAGGCTTCGTTGTTTTCACATTATGTTTAATACAACGATTCTTTTTTATATTCTTTGGGCTGATATTCTGCCTGTTATTTTGGATGGTATGGAGCGTCACAGTCCCGCCCCCTTTCAGTGTGTGTGTCCGTGCACGTGATTGGACTGTCAAATTGTGTGTGTGTGTGTGATGCAGTCATGTTCCACCTCAGAAGAAATCAAGTTGAATAATTGCTGTATGCGTGTAGAGAGAGAGAGAGAGAGAGAGAGATAACCACTATAATGACTTGTGAGTCACATGCCTTCTCTCTCTCTCTCTGTGTATTGCTCTCTCTCTCTCTCTCTCTCTCTCTCTCTCTCTCTCTCTCTCTCTCTCTCTCTCTCTCTCTCTCTCTCTCTCTCTCTCTCTCCCCCCCCCCCCCCCCCCCCTGTCTCTTCTGATTGAAGGTGTAAGAATGTGAAGCTATTTGATGTCCAATTGCTCTGCAGTCCTGTCCTTGTTTTTTAACCCTTTTGAAAAGCTCTACCTAAATGGTGGACAACTTAAAGATGGAGTGCCACAATTTTTTTCCACCCTAAAACATGATCATCAGGTATTATTATAATATAAAGAGGAAGAACTTGTTCCAAAAAGGGCACAGTATTTGTTAAAATCATGCTTATATGTGGACACGGCCACCAGCTCATTAAGTATGCCTGGCTTGCCTGGTGGGTGGTGATGGGTGGTGATCCACCTGAACTGAAGCCGCACCCACAGCTGCAGATGTATGATAAAGGGGGAGGGGCTGATAGTGTGATGTCACTATATTACTGTTTTTCATTGGCCCGTTTGACTGTCAAAGGTTCAGCCTCCAGGAAGAAACCCTGAATACAAAGTTAATACACCATTGCACATAAAAACGACTCCAGGGTGTCTAATGAAGTACTGTCACCTCATAGACACATGGAAAACTGGAAAAATATGTGGCAATCAACTTCAAGTAAAAGTATAGATACGCCTGTCATATATTAATCGATTACTCTATACGAATTGAAACGGTAGGGACATTTTTCAACGCGGTAACGATTATGCAAAAATAATTGCGTTCATCTCAAATGATTGGGATTAGGCATGTTATGTAATTGTGACAGGCCTATTCAAAACAAATTTCAATTTAGGACGCAGACGCTCTTAGTCTTAATCCAGAGCGATTTACAGTAAGCAAGAAGAACACATGCATGGCAAATACATCAAATGTCTAGAAATAGTATAGGATCATAAGTCAATTAACCCAGTTTGGGGCGGGAACCCTTTTGGTGTTTCAAGCATTATGTTATGCTTTAGCTATTGAAAAATAGCAGATCTACAAGCTCATAGTAACGCTGATCTACAAGCTCACAACACACGGTAACGCTGATCGACAAGCTCACAACACACAGTATAACGCAGATATACAAGCTCACTACACACGGTATAACACCGATCGACAAGCTCACAACACACGGTATCACACCGATCGACATACAGTAAGCTCACAGCTTGCCGTAACCGTAATGCAAAAATATTGCTCTGTACTAATGTGTACTTGAGTTGAGTTGTACACGCAGCAGTACCTCCTCATCTCTCCTACTCCTCGCTGGTGGTTCAGTGTGTTAATGCCTTTCAAATGACTGAACCCACATGGCGCGATACAGGAGTCACAGAACACTGTAGTTTATACTGACGTCTTCTAACTGAACCCACATGGCGCGATACAGGAGTCACAGAACACTGTAGTTTATACTGACGTCTTGTAACTGAACCCACATGGCGTGATGCAGGAGTCACAGAACACTGTAGTTTATGCTGACGTCTTCTAACTGAACCCACATGGCGTGATGCAGGAGTCACAGAACACTGTAGTTTATGCTGACGTCTTCTAACTGAACCCACATGGCGTGATGCAGGAGTCACAGAACACTGTAGTTTATGCTGACGTCTTCTAACTGAACCCACATGGCGTGATGCAGGAGTCACAGAACACTGTAGTTTATGCTGACGTCTTCTAACTGAACCCACATGGCGTGATGCAGGAGTCACAGAACACTGTAGTTTATACTGACGTCTTCTAACTGAACCCACATGGCGTGATGCAGGAGTCACAGAACACTGTAGTTTATACTGACGTCTTCTAACTGAACCCACATGGCGTGATGCAGGAGTCACAGAACACTGTAGTTTATACTGACGTCTTCTAACTGAACCCACATGGCGTGATGCAGGAGTCACAGAACACTGTAGTTTATACTGACTGGCTTGAAAGGTTGGTCTCTAACATTACACCTAGGTACATGTTTAAGCATTTATTTCATATTTACATGACTTCCCTTTTTTATTTCAGACATGCACTAGTGTATGTCTGCCTGTGCTATTAACTAATTTTGGATAAAAAATAATAAATCAGTTTTTCTTCTCTCCTGAACAGTTAATCTTGCCATGACTGTCTCTGTATCAAAAAAAGAGTACTACTCTTTTTTTTCTGAGCCATCGCGGACTAGTAGAGTGGTAGAAGGTGATCTTCTATTTCTCCACAACGTTCTCCTTCAGTAAGGATGCTATAGGGTGCATGATGTGATTAAAACTGCACGCACTGTGCTTTATATAGTGGGGTGGATCCAAGGAGTCCCGGAAACACAAAGTGACAACACACTGGAGTAGCACAAACAGTACCCTGACATGCACAGGGAGAGGCTACGACAAGACCTAGATGCGTCCCAGCTTTGATTAATTTAACGAAATTAATTTTGGATAGAGATTAATATAGCAAATTCTATTTGTCATAGGATTTCCCTGTTCAAAACTCTCTCTCTCTCTCTCTCTCTCTCTCTCGTAGCAGAACTAAAATATGTATACTCGGGTTAGCTCTTCAAAGTAGCACATACTCTGTGACCTAAATAAGACATAGTCAAAGCCAACCCAAAAGTGTGCGTGTGTGTGTGTGTGTGTGTGCGTGCGTGCGGAGAGAGCCATACAGGATATGATGCATGAGGCCACAGTAGAACTAATAATTAAAAACAGACACACATACTGTACAACACATCCATCCTCCAGACTTCACAAGAAGCACCGATGTGTGTGTGTGTGTGTGTGTGTGTGTGTGTGTGTGTGTGTGTGTGTGTGCGCGCATGCGTGTGTACGTGCGGTCCCTGATGGACGAAGCCTGTTCATCCAAACTATTAATGTGATGATCCTCATGTTTATTAATTAGGGGTGTGTGTGGGTGCATGTGCGCCGTGCACGTCGTTGGCTCCACTGTTAATGAATGCAAGGAATACCATACCACACACACCACCTGAACCAATCAGTGTTGTTGCCATGTTCCCATTACTTCTTTTTTTAAATTAATCTTTATCCCACGCTTTTGTAACCCATTTTTCACCCCTGTGTCAATTATCTAATGTGATCCTGGGCTCTACACACCCTCCACCAACCTAGTCCCCATATATGGGGGACAAGGGGAGAGCAACGGACTTGAACTCATGCTTCCTTCATGCCTGAGTGTCCAAGTTGCTCCTTTACACCTGACAGGGGGGAGTTTCCCTGGTTGGACGTATAGCGTGGGAGGAACGCGTTATTCCAACCAGTTATTAGACCAGGATTACTGCATGTTTTTTGGGACTCGCCCCATTACTAACCCTGCTCCCCCTCACCCTAACCACACACCACTCGCCCTATTACTACCCCTGCTCTCCCTCACCCTAACCACACACCACTCGCCCCATTACTAACCCTGCTCTCCCTCACCCTAACCACACACCACTCGCCCCATTACTAACCCTGCTCCCCCTCACCCTAACCACACACCACTCGCCCCATTACTAACCCTGCTCTCCCTCACCCCTAACCACACACCACTCGCCCCATTACTAACCCTGCTCCCCCCTCACCCTAACCACACACCACTCGCCCCATTACTAACCCTGCTCTCCCTCACCCTAACCACACACCACTCGCCCCATTACTAACCCTGCTCCCCCTCACCCTAACCACTCGCCCCATTACTAACCCTGCTCCCCCTCACCCTAACCACTCGCCCCATTACTACCCCTGCTCCCCCTCACCCTAACCACTCGCCCCATTACTACCCCTGCTCCCCCTCACCCTAAACCGCACACCACTCGCCCTATTACTACCCCCTGCTCTCCCTCACCACACGCCAAGCCACGTTTGTTGGAATTACGAGCGGAACCCGGTTGAACTCACCGCAATCAATTGATATTAAAACAGGCGTCAAAATGCGATTTTTGGCGATAAATGCGTTGAAGTGCTTATGTGTGCTATACAGTCGCTTCAGAGAGAGGGTTGGGGAGGGGGCGTTGTGCTTTATGCCTCTGTGTTTCCCCTCTCACAATAACAACACGTTACACTGTATGTATGTGTACAGTATGTGGCCCCATTACAGGCAGGCCTGCGTTTTAACAAAACACAGGCTAATTGGCTAATTAGCACTTTTCCTTGTCAAGGCAGGAAGCGGAAATCAGGTGGTAGACTGTGCATGCACCGGCACAAATGCACACACGCTCACACACACATACGCACACGCAGAGCTGTATTTAGCTGAAAAGGCTGGAATGTATGAAGCAACCCCCTAGGAGTCCAGGAGAGAATTCTATTTTACGCTACTTTTTCTTTTAATATTTCCACTACATCCCAGACAGATATTGTACCCGTTACCTCACTAACAATTATTTGAAAACTTTAGTTACTTTGCAGATTTGAGTCATTATTACAAAATACACTAACCACTTCAGCTCCATTTCGGCCATTTGAAAATAGCTGATTTACAAGCTCACAATGCGTCACGGTGCGACACATTGTGAGCAATGTAGATTGGCTAAAAATACATACATATTTACAGTATATATCATTTTGAACTTGCAAAACGGGACATTCTGCACAATTAGTATATACTTTCACTTTTGGTATACTTTACATTAAGTACATTTCGACGCCGATACTTCCACTACCACTGAAAGACAGTGAGAGCTATATGCTTGCATTTTTTACAACTGGCATCCCGGGGACACCCGTCGTGTGGAGGTTCAGAGCGCTGGGACCCCCCCCCCCCCCCCCCCAGACCCAGTGAGTCATTACATGGCAGTGGAAGAGCATCCACAGAGGGTGGTCCCCACCACTCCCCTCCCCATTATTCATGGACATGAGTCGTGTTATAAAAATCCTTCCCCCAGTCCAACTCACCCACCCTGGGAATATGATAGTGGTGCGATTGCCATGTCTGCTTATTATAAGCGACCTTGGGCTTGTTTTTCTGCATGGTTTTTCCGGTGGTGCGCCTTTGTTTTCATTATTAGGCTCTATCTACAAGGAGGTACTTCGTAAAAAAGCTGTCAAGATAGCAAACGAGTCAAACGACCCCTCTCATCCACTCTGCCGGGAGTTCAAACTGCTTCCCTCTGGTAGACGGTACAAAGTACCAAGGGCTAACCGTAACATTTAAAAAAAATCCTTCATACCAAACGCCATTAAGGCACTAAATGATACCATGTCTCGCTAGATTTGCCACCGGTTGTTGTTCTGCACTTTTTTGCCATGAGAAAATAATTGTGTAAGTGTTGTTGCTGCTGTTGTAACTATATATGAGCTGTAATGGGAGTTTCCGTGGCGGAGCTCTGCTGTCTCGAGAGATTAAGGCCCCCAGATTATGTGCAAGGGACCTCCATACAAGATCTGTGTTGTTAATGT
>NC_139697.1:14732754-14782157 GCF_964188405.1 Protomyctophum parallelum | reverse complement strand
CATCAAAATATAATGAAAGTACGAGAAGTACTGAATATGCAGAATGTTGCATTATTACCCTATAGATTTAAAACGTATACAATTCCTGTGAAAAATGGCAGACGTATGTATTTTCAAATGGCCAAAGTTGAAATAAGGCAAAAATAAGTAACTATAACTTAAAGTTGTCAAACAATTGTAGAGGAGGATTTGCCTCTGAGATGTAGTGGAGGAATAGAAGTATAAATTATATAAAAATCTATACACTCAATTCACTCAAAAGTTAAAAAAGGGGGGAAAATAGGGATGTCCTGATACCCTTTATTCGTTCCCGATACCAATAGCGATACCAGAGTTGTGTTTATAGCTATCTAGCTATATATCTGAATGTTGTGTTTATAGCAGACTCCTCACTCAAATGTGCACTTGCAGTTTGTGGCAACTCCAAAGAAAACAAATGCCCCATCACTTTATTTACCTGCCATAGTGTCAGCCCCTCACCCCTGGGTCGGATCGCTGGTTAGACTGGCATATTCACCGATACCGCTATGACAAATAATGGCCGACACCGATACTTTTCCGATACTGATACAGTATCGGGACACCTCTTAAAAAAAAAACCTCAACTCTACTTAAGTACAGTACTTGAGTAAATGTACCTATTTAACTATCCACCACTGTGGATATAGACGAGAAGAGAGGGAGAATTAATAAAGTCGGCGAACCCCCGCCTAAAGGGACGCTCGCACTTCCTAAAAAACACAGAGGAAGACGCAGGTTGTTCTCAAGTTGTCCCTAAATTGCCTGGCTTAATGAAGCATCCACAATCCCTCCGTCAGAGACAAATGGTCCCGGTACAGCAGTAAATATTAACTCCGTGCTTTGAGATTTATCAGCCGTGTTTTGCTGCAGTCCTCCCACTGCGTGTCTTGTCCTGCTGATGGATGGGCCGCGGTTGTACTGGTAACAGTTTTGTCTTAGGCTGTAACTATCTGTTATTATTTCTGCCTTGGTGATTATTTATTTTTTACAAAATGTGTGTAAAAGAATAACCCAGACTGAAGCGCTCTCACTTTCAAATTATTAAGGGGCGCTAGAGCCCTCCTATAGTATGTCCAGCTTGAGGGTTTGTGTAAACACAAATATTGTTTCGCTATACCGTTTCCTATTACTAGTTTTGAGTGTTTGTACACATTATAGGCCAGTGCATACTGTAAACACAACCGCTATGTAACAGGTCCCGCAAATGTTATTTAATTCACCCAAAACATATACATTTGGCGATCATTATCGTTTATAGAAATGAGACTCATATCAAGTCGTCATGAACGGGACTCGAACACGCTGTCAGGCCAAAGCCTATAGTTTTGTGGCAGGCGCCGAGTTTAAGTTTCGATCAAAAACGCAGCCTGGAAGACGTTGATCAGAATAACAATTCTTTAATGTGTGTAGACTTCTTGTAAATTAAGTGATGCATGCGTTTAACATTTTGGTTTCATTTTACGCTCTAGAAAGCTAAAGATCTAACATAAATAAGGGTCCATTAGGTTACCAACTCTCCATCATTTTAGCTGGGGACCACCTGGAACCCCCTCAAGGACCACTGGATGAACACCACTGTATCAGAACACAACCCCCAGCCTCCTCCTCTCCTCACACCATGAGACAAAGTGATGTGCAGCCATGATCCCTCATTACTCTCTCACTCAACCATTGTGCACGCTCCAAATGAACAGCAGTGGCTGCTCATCGCCTTAATTGGTGACTGAGAGGATTGTGTGCATGCGTGTGTGTGTGCGTGCACGTGCGGGATCCTCACTCTACACTCAATGAGCCAGTGTAGCCGTGTCTGCTTATTATAAGCGACGTTGGGCATGTTCTTTTTTTTACCCCTTTTTTTCTCACTCACTCACCTCACTCACACACACCGCCTATAATGACCAACATGGCTAGAGTATATACGGCTTCACCACACGCACGACTCATTGACAGTGGGAAATTAAAAAACGGGGTAATCAGCGGCGTTTGTGGATGATGATGATGACAGGGTTGTGAACACACAGCTGTGTCTCCCGCCATCTCTCTCTCTCTCTCTCTCTCTCTCTCTCTCTCTCTCTCTCTCTCTCTCTCCCCTCATTTACTGGAGGGGGTCGTGTGCAAAGATCCTGGTGCTGGTGGTGAAGGAGGTGTTGCCTAGCAACCGGACCGATGTTGGGGGGGGGGGGGGGGGGGGGGTCTGACAGAAGAATAATTAATGACCTGGCAAGGCTGGCATCTGTCTAAATAACATCTAAATCACATGTTTAGGCTTTGATCGTCGAGGCTAGGGCAAGTGCTACGGGCAAGGTGGTTAAAATGAGTGCGATGCCATGTTAAACTAGGTTTACTGGGGAGAGTCTCTCTGTGTCTGTGCGTCTGCCCCTCCGTCCGTCTGTCTGTCTGTCTGTCCCGTCGGCCTCCGTTCTGTCACCATCTGCCCCCCCTAGGGCTGCCAGCATTCCTCCATTCCATCCTCCTCCATTTTAATGTGCAGTCGGCAGTCATTTTATCACTTGTACTTCTGCTTCCAAGCTGGGGCCGTTTGGAAGACTGGCACGGAGCGAGCCAACCTCTCTCTCTCTCTCTCTCTCTCTCTTTCTGTGTGTTTGTAATAATCAACACTGTACTTGTGAGGACCGAATGTCCTCACAAATGCGGTACAATTAGAAAGAATAGACGTTGTGCAGGACCATTCTACTGGTCCTCAGGGACCTAACATTTTGAGGTCCTCATAAGACTAGTAATACAAACGTGTGCATGCGTGTGCAGCGTGTGCATGCGTGCGCGCATGCACGCGCTCATTGTGTGTGGGTGTGCTTTTCTTTGAGCCTCTCCAAGCTGCCTTCATTAGGCAACCGACTGATTGAATGCTATTTTTATACATACATATAATTAAGTAGGGTTTTTCTTCTTCTTCTTCTTCTTCTTCTTATGTATTTTATTTGCGTTTTATTTGTTCTCTCTTCAAGCTGTATAGATAGATGCATCCATCAGTCATCAGCTCTCACGATTTGATGTGGAAGTGATGGATTTGTTGACAATAAAATAAAATAAAACATACACGTCTTTTGCTTTTGATCCCCGTATCCTTAAGATCAAAACGTCACGACGCAAATGACAACTTGGCATGTCAACTATGTTGGCAATTGTCATGTGTAGTTACTGTATGTCACTTGTAATCATAACATATCGTTGCTGTCGGGCGGAAAACCTCTCATAGTTCTTTTCTCTTTTTTTCCCCTCGTAAATCAATGCCCCTACTTTATCACACTACGGCAGTGGTTCTTAAAGTGGGGTCCGGAGACCACCAGGGGTCCTCGAGGGAGTTCTAGGTGGTCCCCATGCAGCAAAATGATAGTTTCAGGAACCAAATGGACCCCTTATGGGATTGTAACTCTGAGAGTGTACAAAATTAAATGGAACCATTTTTTACAAGCGGTGGAGCTGGAGGACAGAAACGATATCCACAGTAGTAGTAAACGCACTGGTCCGTTTCCACTCGATTGTCTTTTTTTCCCCTCCATTTGGCTAAGCCTTCCACCAGCTCTTAATGCCCATTGCCAACCTCCTGAAGCGCTTCTGTCTGAGCCTCGTGCCTTGATTACCTGTCCTGGTTTGTCTCTCTGCATTCCCAGCCTGATCCCTGCATGCTGCCGCTTAAACGTGTCTTCTCCGCTGATTGATCTCTTGCTTTCTAAATTCCCTGCCAGGCCTGCTACGGCCGGCCGGGCAGCTTCAGAGTCCTGCCTTCGCTAATTGACAGTGGCTGGACAAGCTGCGAAGATGTAGTGCGAGGCTAAAGCTAGCAGCAGTTTACCTTTCATTAAATGAAACTTCACTCTGCACCCCAAGTGAAGATTAATGTTGAGCTAGGCTGTCTTACAGCAACGGCAACAAGTTTACTACATCAAAGCTTATCTTTAAGCCCCACCACCACCGAGGCATGTGTTGGTTCTGTTGACTAAAACTATATACTATCTAAAGTTTACTACATCAAAGCTTATCTTTAAGCCCCACCACCACCACCAAGGCATGTGTTGGTTCTGTTGACTAAAACTATGACGAAAGAATGTCTGATGGCTACCTTTTTTTTTCTTCCTACTGACTAAATCTAAATAAAAACTAAAGCTATGATGACTTAACCTATTTAGACTTTGAAATAATATATATATTCAAAGATTTGCGCCACATTTTTACGATTTTTCAAAAATAGCAGACCTACAAGCTCGTAGTGGCGCACTATGAGCTTGTAGATCTGCTATTTTTCAATAGCTAAATTATAAGAATGTTTAAAACACAAATGGGTTCCCACCCAAAATGGGTTAAACTATAAGACTAAATAAATACATTGACAATGTCGTCGACTAATAGAAACTAGACCGTGACTAGTGGAGAAGAGATCCAGTAGAAGACACTTCATTTCATGTTTGGCTGCACTCGTATGTTTCACTCTGAACATAGCAGATCTACAAGCTCACAACGCGTCACAATATATAATTATTCTAATGGTTTTGGATGCATATTGAAAACTTGTGAAATACGACATTCTGCATCATGAATACTTTTTCTACTTTTGGTATATATTTCGATGCCAAAACTCTTGTACTTTTTCTCTAGTGATTTTTTTTTAGTTGAGTTGAGTACTTTTTCCACCACAGATTATTTAATGCGTATATCCAGGCCAGTATAAAAGGTCAAAAGCATATGGGCCTGTCCATCTGTCTCAGTGCGTCGCTCCCTGGTGTTAAACACTGCATAAGCACCTTAACCCATTTAGACCGGTGAATGATTCTACAAATGCCTTCTAAATCCTGACAGTTTTCAGGAAAAACCTATGTTTCATGTCAAGGACCCCCAAAAATATATGTAATTGGCCTCCTAACTTTATCTGAAAATATGTTGTTCCAGGGACCTCCTAGAAGCAAAGATTTGTGCATTTTCACAATTTTTCAAAAATAGCAGACCTACAAGTTCATAGAGCGGCACTCGGTGCCGCGCTATGAGCTTGTAGATCTGCTATTTTTCAATAGCTAGAGTTATAACATAATGCTTTAAAACACCAAAAGGGGTTCCCGTCCAGACTGGGTTAAAGAAAGGTTGTCCGGCCATGAGCCAAGCAAAACCTGGCACTGTCTGTGTAAATCAATCAATGTATACTGTACCGTCTTTTATGAAGGACACGTGTATTATGGATAATTGTGCTTTCAGTATGCTCTGCACGTGCATGGAGCACCCCATATACGGGTGGATACGAGAATTGTAACCATCTGTTATACAGAGGGGTACTTAGAATGCTTCAAATATATATATTAAAGCCTGAGGGATTCATATAGGTTGTATTTAGATTACAGACTTACGGGTGGAAAGAAAGTGGCTTTGAAGTTGTCTTTGAAGGTCAATCGGAATATAGTGACGGTAAGAGTTGCCACCTCCATGAAAAACAATGGCGTTTTGGTCCAAAATATAAAAAAACGTAAATATTAGGAGAACAGTCCTAAAGTAATGTAAAGTAGACATGATTAGAACATGATTGAACATTTGCCAATTAATAGTCATTAATAAGCAATTTCTACACATTGCTCCAAATCCATTTATTTGGGCTACTTACAATAAGCAATAATATGTCACCTTTTTAATGCCCTTTTTTGGTATTTAGACAGCCAGCAATGGGTAAAACGCTCCCCAAAAAAATGTAGTCTCTGTAACACAACTAGGTGCCACAATCTGCATTCAAAGATTGTCCTTGAAGCTTTGTCATTCGTCAATTTGCCTGTCTACTTCCTGATTGGTCATTTGGACCGGGTTTTTTCTTTTTTTTTGTTGACCAATGACAAAGCTTCTAGGAACATCTTTGAATGCAGATTGTGGCCCCTAGATGTGTCACAGAGACCGATTTGTTTTGGGAGCGTTTTTGAATACCAAAAAAAAGAAAGAATTAAAGACGGACAGAATATATATATTTTTTACATGGTTGTTCAGTTTGACCCACCAGTTTTGGAGATATGGCTTATAGTGTAATGTCTTGCAGAAAACAGGCTAGAAAGGTTCACTTCTGTGGTCTCTAACATTACACCTAGCTAGTAGTTTAAGCATTAATTTCATATTTTCAGCTCTGACACTTATTTCAGACATGCTCTAGTATGTGAAGAGTCTGCCTGTGCTATTAACACATTTTGAAAAAACTGGAATTTGCACGATGGCAGGCTCTCAGTCAAATCTGGTCACATATTATTGCTTATAGCTACGTTAAGTAACTTCTAACGTTTTCAAACAATTGCGGTGGAGTAAAAAGTGTACAATATTTGCCTCTGAGATGTACAGTAATGGAGTAGACGTAACAATATAAATTTGTAAATACGCAAAAGTGTACATTGGTTCAGTACTTTTACTCTGTCTCTCTCTCTCTGGCCATCTGTCTGCATGTCTTCTCCCAGGTCTACACCATAACAATAACGGGGGCTTTCCCCTTCCAGGAAAGCCCCTCATTTTGTTTCCTTGGGCACACAAAGCATGGGAATGAAATGCTTGGTATAATTGGTAGTTATGGCGAGGCAAACTTGGCACGATGAAGTATAGCCATATTTTAATCATGTTGGCAGAGATGGGCGCCTCGCTGGTGGCATTTCAACCCAGCAAGCAAGCACGATGCTCCATCAACGTGCACTGCATGGGCCGCATCACTGTTTTCCCCCTTTTTGTGTGTGTGTGTGTGTGTGTGTGTGTGTGTGTGTGACTGTGTGTGTGTGTGTGTGTGTGTGTGTGTGTGTGTGTGTGTGTGTGTGTGTGTGTGTGTGATGCTTGTTCAAAGTAGATTTTTATTCATTTGG
Source organism: Protomyctophum parallelum (assembly GCF_964188405.1). Classification (NCBI taxonomy): domain Eukaryota; kingdom Metazoa; phylum Chordata; class Actinopteri; order Myctophiformes; family Myctophidae; genus Protomyctophum; species Protomyctophum parallelum. The sequence continues at coordinate 14,775,312 of NC_139697.1, read as the reverse complement.
TACATTTGCATGTAGATTGACTTGCATAAACACTACATTAACCCATTTTGGGCGGGAACCCCTTTTGGTGTTAGCATTATGCTATGCTTTAGCTATTGAAAAATAGCAGACCTACAAGCTCGTAGCGCGACACTCGGTGGCACGCTATATGAGCTTGTAGGTCTGCTATTTTTGAAAAATCAAAGAAACGACTGACAGAAACGTAGCTTTTTCAGAAAACTGTCAGGATGTAGAAGACGTTTTTAGAATCTGATCTCAGGTCAGAATGAAAACTGTCAGGATGTAGAGGACATTTTTAGAATCTGATCTCAGGTCAGAATGAAAACTGTCAGGATGTAGAAGACATTCTTAGAATCTGATCTCGGGTCAGAATGTGTTATAGGAATGGATGGCGAGGCGATGACAACCCAGAGGAACGCTCTTTAACTGGGATGCTGATGCCGCTGCCTTCACGCTGCGTTTCCACGCTGCACTTTAATTTAGTCCACAAATTAGTTTGTTAATGCGGAGAATAAGGAACCGTTTCATTTCAGGGGAGGCGGTTGAAGAGAGAATTATACCAATGTGTTGTTGTTTTTTGTTTGGCATCGGCCCGGCGTCGACCAATCATTGGCGCTGCACTGCGGCGACATGGACATAAGGGCTACGCTCGTATGCGGGCCCTTTGGCTAAGACAAATTCCTTCCTCGGGAGACCAATAATAAAGAACCTTGAACCTTGAATCACTAACCACCGCGTGCGTGCGTGCACGCGCATGCTTGAAAAAAAACTGAATATTGCAATACGGGGCTAAGAGGTTTCTGCTTGCGGTGGACTTCAGTAAGGACATGCGGTCGCAACGGGTTCCTGACGCCAAATCAAATGGGTTCAGATCTTAGCCAAGTTTCCTGAAGCCTGTCCTGGACGGGGTACGGTTAAAAAACTAAATCCTCACTATAACTGTAACTAAATCTTCCATTTCTCTGACATCCCTCCTCGACTGCAGAATAAGCACCGTAGTGCCCGACCCGACCCGACCGGCATCCAGACAGACAGACAGACAGACAGACAGACAGACAGACAGACAGACAGACAGACAGACAGACAGACAGACAGACAGACAGGCAGACAGGCAGACAGGCAGGGCAGAGCTTTACTTAATCCTTTGCCTCTCCTGCACAGCATCAATACCGTCTAAAACAATCCATGACGCACACACAGCACGCAGCACGAACAGCACCTCCAAGGTGTTAATTTGAGTTTTTAATATATTATACGACTTATGGGGTTTCCATCGGACATTAACCCATTTTGGGCAGCATTATGTTACACTTTAGCTATTGGAACATAGCAGATCTTTGAGAACCACTGACGGAAAAACATTGGGTTTTTCAGAAAACTGTCAGGATTCAGAAGACCTTTTGTAGGGTCTAAATGGGTTTAAAAAAATAAAATAAAACATTATACAGTTTGGTCAGGGGCATATGGCAGCGAATGAGACGTCAGACAGCTCCGAGGGGCCCTGCATATGGCGGGCTGACAGGGGGTCCTCAGAGCGGATATGGCCAGGGGCCACGTTGATTTGATTTGCTCTCCAAACACAGAGGGTCCCAGTGAGCATTAAGTTGTCAGTACTGTATATACAGGCCTCTGGATTTGCAGCCAGCAGCATCGGTACTCTGGGATAACTGTGCTTGCTAAACAGTTTCTTCTGGGACTGAGAGAGAGAGGGGTTACTGCAACCTCTCTGCTGCAAACTACTGTAGTGCTGCTGCTGCTGCAAACGGCTTTGCACTGCATCAGAGCTTTTGTTGTGATATCTGCAGTGGTGGAAAAGAGTGTTCAACGTTTTTACTTAAATAAAAGTACCAATGCTGCAAAATGTGGAAATGTGTCTAGCTACCTGTTACCGTTTTATGTAAAAGTCTGGAATTCAAAATGCACTTGAATAAAAGTACAAAAGTATTGGTATCAACATGTACTTGCAGTACCACAAGTAAAAAAAGTACTCTTATGTGCAGTCCCATTTAAGGTTTACAAATGTATAATAATCTTAATCTGGATCTATAGCTGATCTACATTGCTCACATTGTGCCCGTTCTTGGTTTAATTTGTAATAATACTATTTTTGTTTTGTAATAATATTCCACATTTAAAAGTTACTTAACTATAGTGAGTAAAAGTACAATACTTGCTGAGGCGTAGTGGAGCAAAAAGTATTGCAAATCGGAAATACACCAACATTGTACTGCACGTGTAGTGTATACTTAAATGTAGAGAGTAAATGTACTGTGTTACTTTACACCACTATAATGCTGCTTTGCACAGAGCGTGGGAGCTGTGTGATCTGTGTAAACGTCCTGAGATGCAGGCAGGGCAGCTCTGTTTAAACATTACTGCATCATGGGTTACCTTATAGCTTTTAACCACGTTAAACTTTTTTTTTTATAGCTGTTGAAAAATAGCAGATCTACAAGCTCATAGCGCGGCACCGAGTGCCACGCTACGAGCTTGTAGATCTGCTATTTTTGAAACATTGTGAAAACGTGGTGCAAATCTTTGAATATATATATATATATATATATATATATATATATATATATATATATATATATATATTCTTTCCCATTGAACGTTTTTAACTAAAATCTTTGCTTCCCTGGAACAACATATTTCCAGATGGGGGTCTGCATGCTGCAGCCAAACATACATATAATTCTGGGGGTCCTTGATCTGAAAAGATGTAAGAACCACTGATAAAGAAACATTTTTTTCAGAAGAAACTGTTATAACAAGAGTATACAGCGCAAAGCTGCAGCAGCTATAGCTCGTTAGTGGAGGAGACAGGGACAGTGGAACGTGTCCCTCCCTGAACCGCACGCACGTGCATATACACACAGGTGTGGACGAAAAGGGACACGTGTAGACACACACACACACACACACACACACACACACACACACACACACCTGAACCAGGTGAAAGTGGGAATGTCGGACACAGTGTTCTCGAACGCCGAGCACAGAATGTGCGGGCAGCCTGGTCTCTCTCTAAAACACACACACACACACACACATGTGGTAGATGCGTAATCATCTTGCACCACCGTCCTTTACATTTGTCACCACCTTATGGGTGAGATTGAAAGTAGGTCTGTGTTGCTCAGGAGGGTTGGAGGACGAGGAGTCTGTGTGAATGTATCACGGTTGGTGGACTAGTGGCCCTTGAGGGGTTTCCAGGTGGTAAATGATGGGAGCGTTGGTAACCAAATATAGGTCTTTAACCCATTCTGACCTGAGATCAGATTCATACGAGGTTTCCACTGGACACACACTGGTCTGATTAACTCTTGAGAGCGCTCTCAAGAGTTAGAATAAATGGTTATTTTGATTGACGTTTGCCTTGATAAAAGTTTTGGGTCTGAGAGGCTAAATGTCGTCAAATGGTGGTTCCGTGGCTCAAATGGCGAATAGATAATGGGCCTTGATATTGAAAAGGGTTGAAAACCACTTCAGGCATTTAGCAGATCGACGCTCTTAATCCAGAGCGATTTACAGTAAGCAAGAACAAAATACATAATACATCAAATACATAAAAATAGTCATCATGAATCATATACGCAAGCTAAGAATGAACCTCACAGTGGAATATTATCTATATAATGAAACGGTATACACTATAGAGTGCTATGTCTACATAAAATGCTATGTAAGTTGAGCCTTTGCAGTTTGCATAATGCCTGTGAGGTCGTCGAGGCTACTTGGTCGAACCAGTGGTTCACACAAAAGCATCAACAGTAGCAGATCTACTCACAGTGGTGGAAATCAAAGTAAAAGTCTCGAATAAAAAAAAATACTTGAATAAAACTACAAAAGTATTGGCATCAATAGTGGTAATAATGGTAATAGTACCAGAAGTAGAAAGTACTAGTCATGCACAATGCCCAATTTCACTACTTTTACTTTTAAGTACAGCACTTAAATGTACTTTTCACCACTGGATCTACAAGATCTATACTTCTGTTACTCTTTACCCCATTTAGGACTGACATCGAAATTAAAAAAAAAAATCTTAAAAATCCTTACAGTTTTCTGAAAAACCTTATGTTTCTGTATCAGTGGTGCTCAATATTTCATGTCAAGGACCCCAAAAATTATATGTAAATGGCCTCCGCCCCCCCCCCCCCCCCCATCTGAAAATATGTTGTTCCAGGGACCACCCCAGAAGCAAAGACTTGAATTAAAAATGTTCACTCTATAATAATATATATTCAAAGATTTGAGGCACATTTTCACAATATTTCTAAAATAGCAGACCTACAAGTTCATAGCGCGGTAGATCTGCTATTTTTCAATAGCTAAATGCATTAAAACACCAAAAGGGGTTTCCACCCGACAGAGTTGGAGTGTGAACGAGGTATAGTGAGTACAGTGCAACACTCCCACAACCCACACATACTGTACTCTCTTCTGGCTGGCCGGCCATTAAATCATGTCCGTGTCCTAATTTCTATGGTCACACACAAGTCTTTCATATCAAAGACCCCGGAATGAATGAATATGTATTTGGTCGCGGCTGACTGTCACATCTGAAAGTATGTTATAGGCCTGGGAGAGACGACCATGCAATATGTGTGTTTTGATACAATCAGATGACCGCAGTCTGACTCAGAGTCTAGCAGAGACTCCGCCGGTCATCACATTATTGGCTCAGGAATGTGACGAACACAAAGACATCTCCGTGAATTCTAGCCTTCATGAGGTGTGTGTGTGTGTGTGTGTGTGTGTGTGTGTGTGTGTGTGTGTGTGTGTGTGTGTGTGTGTGTGTGTGTGTGTGTGTGTGACTGTGTGTGTGTGACTGTGTGTGTGTGTGTCTACGTGACGTCTGTAAATCACGTAACTCGAGCACCGTTCGCCCCACGACTTCAAATTTGACACACGCGTTCCCCACAGGGAGTGCAGTGCTCGGCCTCGAGTCGGTGGGATGCACAATTGTCCAGAACTACGACAAACGCCTCTGCCCGGGCTCTGGACAGGGCCAGAATTAGCCAATTTGATCACACCTAATCACCCCTAGATCTCCATATATGGAGCTGGCCTGTTCTGACATCACAATGATGTTCTGACATCTGCATAGACTCCATGTTTGGGCATGCCTAATAAAGAACTCCATATATGGGCAATACAATGGACACAGACATAATACCTGGGTGGGGCATGCTTTTCCAACTTGAATCGTTCCAAGTAGGCCTGCAGTGCCGTGGTTCTTGTATTCTTTATTTTGTGTCACTGAGAATAAGGTTAGAAATAAGTTTAGGTTTAGGCATAGTTTTACTGTGGTTAAGTTTAGGTATAGGGTTAGGTTTAGGCATAGTTTTACTGGGGTCAAGTTTAGGTATAGGGTTAGGTTTAGGCATAGTTTTACTGGGGTTAAGTTTAGGTATAGTTTTACTGAGGTTAGGTTTAGGCATAGTTTTACTGAGGTTAGGTTTAGGCATAGTTTTGCTGGGGTTAAGTTTAGGTATAGGGTTAGGTTTAGGCATAGTTTTACTGGGGTCAAGTTTAGGTATAGGGTTAGGTTTAGGCATAGTTTTACTGGGGTTAAGTTTAGGTATAGCGTTGGGTTTAGGCATAGTTTTACTGGGGTTAAGTTTAGGTATAGCGTTAGGTTTAGGCATAGTTTGACTGGGGTTAAGTTTAGGTATAGCGTTAGGTTTAGGCATATAGTTTTACTGAGGTTAAGGTTAGGAATAAGGTTAGGTTTAACCGTTTAAGCATCATTTACTTTAGTAATACCAGGCCGTGCAGTTTAGAGCCATATGAAATCCGTTTTATTATTTTCCCAATTCCGTTTTATTTTTTCCCAAATTCCGTTTTTTCCGTTTTAATATTTCTGAATTCGGTATTTTGCTTTTTATGCAATTTTTTACAGTAACAACCCCCCCTATCAAATGCAGCTTTAATTTAATTAAACTGCAAACATGTACTGTAGCAGAATATGGAACATAGTGCTGTATGAGGTGCAGGCACAGGCTTAAAACATTTTTATCAGGGAAAAATAATCAGTTTATTTATCCAAATTGGTGATCTACAAGCCCACAGCACATTGCAGCATGACATGTTGAGAGCTTGTAGATCTGCTGCCCAAACTCCCCAAAGCCATGTGACCTTGTTGTTTTTACTCCACCACTGAAATTTGCCACATAATTTTATAGCAATACAAGACAATAGCCTTGTATGTCTCAAAACACTGGCCTACAGTTAAATTATTGTCAACTAAATAAATATGAATTAGAAATTAAGACAAATACTGACAATGCTACTGATTGGTTAATTCTTCATTGGCTTGCAGTTAGTTATTGCATCCAAAATGCAATAATAATAATAGGCTGGTCAGGATGGGGGAAAGAAAGTTAGAAAACATTCAGTTGGCTCGCATGCATGCACGCACCCACGCGCGCGCGCACACACACACACACACACACACACACACACACACACACACACACACACACACACACACACACACACACACACACACACACACACACACAATCAAAGAACCGTTTACAGGTGCTGTAAGTTTGCAGCGTTAGCATAGGAGCTAGCGTTGGCTAATGTAGCCTTGTAGGTCTAACACTGTTACACCTTCTGTCCCTCTCAGTGTGGATTTTATTTTTGTTAATGCAAGATGAAAACAGCAATGCTTATGGACTGGTTACAAGGTTAGTAATAGTATTAGTCCTAGCCCTGGTCCTAGTCTACTCCTCTAGTCCTCTCTCTCTTTACTCCGTGTGTGTGAAACTGGGAGGGAGGGAGGAGCAGGCAGAGAGAGTGCGCTGTACTCCTCGGTGTTACAGAGACACGCAGCTAAGCTATACATCTCCTTACAACTGTACTCTACCGGATTTTCAATGAGTGGAGAGTGGTTTTTTGCGCATTTATGACAAAATATAATAATCGGCCGTCTTCACTGGATTTCTGAACAAACCTGACCCCTGAATCATGTTCCATTTTCTCCCAAAAACTGAATTTCAGCCAAATTCCGCAATATTCCGCGTTTTATTCCAATTCCGTTTTTATTGGTCATTTCCGCGATTCCGTCCGCGATTCCGTTAACACGGATTCCATATGGCTCTAGTGCAGTTCCACCGGCTGTACGCCCGGGCCGAGTTGGTAAAGGGGCGAGTGGTTTGGTATTCTCAAAGAGCCCCCGGACCCCACTGTGAACAGCACTGTCGTGATTTACAGGCTCGTTTGCTCCATTCTTCTACCGCCACACCACATTTAGCTTTTTAATTTCAGTTTGTATAATTTTTTTCTTTTACGTTTTATCTCCGCTTATAGTCCGCAGGCCGTGTGGTTGTGTGTGTGTGTGTGTCGCAGCCAGCAAGCATGCTGGGGCGAACTAAAGTACTACAGCGATCCAGCATCCTATTTCACCCTAGAGCAGACACAGACATGGCAACCTTAGGTGAGCCCAGGCCCCCCATGGCCCCCCACGGCCCCCCACAGCGCTGCTTCTTTTTACCTCACACTACCTCGTCTTTAAACCCATTTAGGTCTGACGTCGAAAAAAAAAAAAGAAGTCTTCAAAATCCTGACAGTTTTCTGAAATGTGTGTTTCAGTGGTGCTCAAAAGAACCCCCAAAAATATGTATTTGTCCCCCGACCCGCATTTGAAAAAATGTTGTTCCAGGGGACCCTGCAGAAGCACATATTTGAGTTAAAAATGTTCGCTCTGAAATAATATATATTCAAAGATTTGCGCCACATTTTCACGGTTTAAAAAAAATAGCAGACCTACAAGCTCGTAGCGTGGCAGTCGGACCCCATTTAGACCTGAGACCAAATTCTAAAAAGAATGTCTTTCAAATCCTGACAGTTTTCTGAAAAACCTATGTTTTATATATCCATGGTTCTCAAACTATTTCATGTCACGGACCCCCCCGGCCAACCGAACTGACCCCCATCTGAACATATATTGTTCCAGGGATCCCCCCTCCTCCCAGAAGCAAATATATGAGTTTGCTGTGAAAGAACATAATATATTCAAAGAATTGCACACATTTTTCCTCGGGTCTGAATGGATTAAATTAACAGTCATCGGAGCCCTGCGGTTATATAAGGAAGCCATCCTTGGAAAGAGAAACTGCTTTTATTCTGTGCATAATACAATTATCTTTCATCTCTGCTGCACGTCTGCCCACATGGCTGCGTTCTTTATCCCAAAGTCAGCAACTTGTGTAGAACAACGCATCATGAAACATCGTGGTTTATATTTATATATAAAAGGCACGTGAAAAACTCCCTGCCGCCCGTCCTCTTCCTCAAGGGCATACAACTGGCAGGCCCGGGGGGGGGGGGGGGCAAAGTGTGGCCCCCACACCTTCACTTAATGCGGCCCGCAGGTTACTATCAATCAGAATATTGATATATTATTGATTTCAGCTAATTACTAGTATTACAATGTTGCTGTCTTTTTTCATGTCCAATGTATTTGTATGTACTTACTTATTTGTATGTACTTACTAGTTAACATATAACTATAACTAAATGCATTTTAAATTAAGTGAAAAGGTTACTTTTCAGGATTCCAATTAAAAAATAGCAACAAAAAAGAGTGACCCTCTAGTGAGAGTGGAAGCATAGTGTCCCTCTCCATCGCCTCCCTGCACCCCGCGGGCCAAATACAATACTGAATCAATCACGCGCCGTAGTGGATTATCATACTGTAGCTGGATCTCATTAGGTTGTATCAAGAAATAAATAATTGCATGTTGGTTCAATTATACATTAGCCTACTCTGGTTTGAAAAAATATATAAGATATATAATATATATATATATATAATAAGAACATCCAGACCCCCAGGAACGCGCCCAGGGGGGGCGGCCCGGTTCGAACCAGGGCTCCCCCAGAGTTAGTGTTGAAGTGTCCTTGAGCAAGACACTGCATGAACCCCTAACTGCTCCTGATGTGCAGGTTGGTGCCTTGCATGTTTTCCGCTGCCCATCGGTGTATGAATGTGTGTGTGAATGGGTGAATGTAATGCACAATCTATGTAAAGCGCCTTGGATAAAGGCGCTATATGAATGCCCCATTTACCAATTACTTTCCACCACTGGTAGAGAAAAGAGAACGAGGCATTGTATTCTGCTCAGGTTTCTATAATATCTTGAAACCATCAACCGGTATAGTTCAATAGCGACAGGAGACACTTCATTTTGAGTTCAAAGATTTGCTGCCGATCTCCCCCCCCCCCTCTCTCTCTCTCTCTCTCTCTCTCTCTCTCGGAGTGTGGAAAGACATCCTACCTTTGCATAAGTTGATGAGTACACACACTTTCAACTGCCGTGTTGTATGAAATCATCCGTGAAATACCTTTGAACACGAATATGCACAGGAATTCATCACCGTCACCCCCTTTGCGTGCAGACACCGTGTCAAATTCTCTCACACTCCCTGTTCTTCTTCTTCTTCCAAAAAAAAAAAAGGAAAAACGCCTTTCTTCTTGGCTGCTGCAGTGCTATGACCGTTGCTGACGTCCAATGATTCAGGGAAGGTAATAAATCACATTTAATGTGATATCAGGAGTGCATTATGCATATACACACACCTGACACTGATTTGGTGAAGGACCTGTCCATTGTTTTTCATCGCTAATTGGAATAGAGTACCAAAGTCCTGGCGTCACTTCCACAGAGGAGTTATTTTTATAATTGGAAATCCCAAAGGCAAATCTTAAGCCCAAAACACAGCAAGGATTCGCCATGCAACTCCTTGCAACATGCCACTATACCTGCAACTACCTGCAACATAACGGTGCTTTAGCTGGGCGTATCACACGCAAGCGCCAAGCTGCAACGAATATCCTTTTCCACAGCAATGATTGTTTTTTTTTGCAACGTAACGTAACGTCATTTTATTTGTGGCTAATGTTCTTCCCAGAATAGGAATATTATTGGGGTGGTTTTATGTTGTACAATAGGAAGCATAATATACAGTGTCGTCTCCATCTCCCAGGTGTGGTCAGTGCAGCTCAGAGGGGAGTCAGAGCAGGGAGGAGGGGGTTTAGTGTCTAGCGCCAGCCAGGCAGCCAATCCTATATCTGCTGCCATCATCATCACCATCACCAGCTGATATTTACTGTTCGATAGGTTAGCGGCCCGCTGCGGTCACCACCGCGGGACCCTGTTGCATTTATAATGAGGGCACCACCTAACTCTACCAGCAGGACCCCCTCCCCCAGTCTCCTCCCCCCCCCCCCCCCCCGTCACTCCATAGGCTTCCCGTCAAGACCCCCCCTCCCCCAGTCTCCCCCCCCCCCCCCGTTCCATAGGCGTCCCGTGGCGTCCGGGAACACAACACAACGCCACGCCACCCACATCCCCACGCTGACCTTTGCGCGCCAAACAAACAGCATTAAATATGAATGAGGAAGTAATTGAAAGTAAACCTACTGCATGCTGTCGCTTCCTTCTTTATGCCACCTTCCCACGCACGCACACACGCACGCACGCACGTACACACGCACGCACGCATGCACGCACGCACGTGTTTGTATTTGCTATATACCGGTTGAGGTTGACGTAAATATTTTACGATGGAAATTAGCTCATTGTAAACTCTATAAAGCCGATAATATAGACGATCTACAAGCTCGCGAGCTATATCACATGCAGCGCGACGTGTTGTGACTGAGCTTGTAAATCTGGAGTATAAATTGTGTGTACACACAGACACAGACACACGCGCACACAAGCGCACACACACACAGACGCACACACCCCTACACATGCAGACACGACTCAAAACGATCCAAACCTGTCCAGTATATCCGCATTTTTATGTGCCTGACTCCCCAGTCAGTTTAGATAATGGTGACATTTATACCGATCATTATAGGGACAGATAACTGTGTGTGTAACCCTCCCTCCCCTCACCAAACCCCACTCCGTTAAAAACTGTAAAAGAATAAAATAAAAATGCTGCTCAATACAAACGATGTAGCTTTATCGACATCTCCTTGGCGGGAATGATTTATGAGCCTCTATCCTCCTCCATACCCGTTTTTATTTTTTTCCTTTTTTTTCCACTGCGTTTTTTTTTGCAAGACGGGGAAGAGACAGGTTTTTTTTATTTTTTTGTTTTTTTACATTGGCTCATAAAGGACTTCATGTAGGCCATCTTAACCCATTTAGACGATTCTACAAAATGTCTTCTAAATCATGACGGATTTCAGAAAAAAACTCATGTTTCTATGTCAGTGGTTCTCAACCTTTTTTCATGCAAGGACCCCCAGAAGAACCCCATCTGAAGATTAATATGTTGTTCCAGGCAGGAACCTCCCAGAAGCAAAGATTTTACTTAAAAAACATTCGCTCTGAAAGAATATATATTCAAGGATTTGCGCCACATTTTCAAGACTTACAAGCTCGTATAGCGCAGCACTCGGTCCCGCGCTATGAGCTTGTAGATCTGCTATTTTTCAATAGCTAAAGCATAACATAATGCTTCAAACACCAAAAAGGGTTCCCGCCCAAAATGGGATAAGACAGCGATGGAGGTGGTGCATGGCGAAGAGGGAGGACGGGGGGCGTGAAATATTTATCTTGTCCATCGATCAACTGCCCAACCTCTCCCCCATTCCATCCACACACAAGGTTGTCACGTTCACTTCCTCCTGCTTGACAACTCTGAACCCTGGACAGGGGGCATTTATCCTCCTGGGGTAAACTTTGAACTTTGTTTTTTTTATATGGAAGCAGGGAACCATAGCTTCAAATTGACATATTGGTTGTTCAGTTTGACCCACTAGTTTTGGAGATATGGCTTATAGAGTAATGTTTTGCAGAGAAACAGCGAGTTGAGAAAACAGGCTTGAAAGGTTCACTTCTGTTGACTCCAACATTACATCTAGCTACATGTTTAAGCATTTATTTCATATTTACATGTCAATTTCAGCTCTGACACTTATTTCAGACATGCTGTAGTATGTTAATAGTCTGCCTGTGCTATTAACTCATATCGGAGAAAAAATAAATGAAATCAGTTTTCTCCTCTCCTGAACAGTTGGTCCTGCCTCCTGCCCCAAAAAGAGTAGGGGTAAAATATGAGCTTGTAGATCTACTATTTTCATAATATTTGTATAGATTTGAAAACATTCTGCATCAGTACTTTTTACTTTTGGTAGTAGTAGTATTGATACTTTCACAGATGTGCCATTCAAACTCTTTGCGCTTTCCTGATCTTCTCCTGAAGGTTTTCTGAAAATGCAAATTTTCCCTGCCAGTTTCGTTCACTTTTTAGCCTAATGTTATAATTCTACTGCTTTGCTACTGAAAAGAAGTGTCCAGCCGAGGATCTATTCACGGAATCTGAATATAATTAACATTATAACACCTTTGGCAAATGCCCCAGTTTCTCACTGCCGATGATCTGTTTCTGACAATCTGAATTGCCAATGGCAGGACATCTGGAGTTCTCAAACGACTCCTCTGTACTTAAAACAATTGAGTAGTATTTCCACCCCTGGTGGTTTGAAGCCTCACAGTGGGGCCTGATGAGCTTAATGCGTATCATTACAGTTACTTAGTGTTAAAGCACTTCAACACACGCCTCTGCTTTTCTTACACGGATAGATTTACACATTACGTGTGTGGAGGAGAGAGAGAGAGGGAGGGAGGTGAGACGGTTATACTTTCATTAGAGATGGTGGTTTCTTTTTGTTGTGTCCGGCATCATCTGTGTCGCCCACTGTTTATCAAACATAATGTCTCACCATATTGAGGTATCGCTGGATGAATGCTACAAGAACCCTGAATTATTTGCTTCTACATTACAGTGGTTGGTACTGTAGGTAGGTAGGTAGGTAGGTACAACCGTACAGTTATAGGTACAGGAGACAGAAACAGACAAACAAGAAAGTGCAAAGTACAGTGTCAGTGCATACAGTGCAAGGTCAGCTGTTCAGCAGCCTGACTGCCTGACTTCGATCCTGGGCTCCCACAGAGTTTAGGTCCCCACACACAGAGCACGTTTTTCGGATTTTTAGCTGCGTTTCTCCATCGATTTCCCGAAAAACGCGGCCGGTGTGCAACCACCTTTAGTGTCCAAGTGTCCTTGAGCAAGACTCTGAACCCCTAATGGCTCCCGATGTGCAGGTCGGTGCCCTGCATGGTTTCCTCCGCCATTGGTGTGTGAATGTATAATGCATAATCTATGTAAAGTGCTTTGGATAAAAGTGCTATATAAATGCACCATTTACCAATGTAAAAATACAAATAAAATAAGTCCTGTCACACAAAGATCCCCCCCCCCCCCCTGTAGTAATCAAGGACCCCTGCTGTAGACGGAATGACAGACAGACCGCGTATAAAACACAACATATATTCGTTCTGCATAAATCCACTGCACATAATGGCATCAATTTATGCGATTAAAAAGTACACACAACAATGCAACAAATAGTCAATGGTGAAGGAAAAAGCACTAAAAGGTCAGCTCATAACTCATAATTAATGTATGCATAATTATAATCATAAGAAGCAGTCAGTGGATGCAGCAGCATTAATGTAAATGTGTCGTCTATATTCACAGCCTGGCTACGCTACGGTGTTGCTGTCACTGTCACTTAACAGTAGATCAGTGGCTTTCGACCTTTTTTCTTGTCAGCGTCTATTATTTATTCGACATCTGAGCTATGCGGACCTCCAGGCACCATTTGATCCACCGAACTACAACATGACGTCACTGAGCCGCGGCGAAGAGCAAACCGCCGCCGCTGCTCCAGCCCTTCTCTCTGTTTTTATTCACCACCGCTCAACGTTATTTCCGCTCCTGTGGTCACCTCACCACCGTAGCGGTGGTCACCTCAACCACCAGAGCGGTGGTCACCTAACCACCGGAGCGGTGGTCACCTCACCACCGGAGCGGTGGTCACCTCACCACCAGAGCGGTGGTCACCTCACCACCGAAAATCCAGACTATGAATGAGCCTTTAGCCTCTCAGACCCAAAACTTTTAATCGTCATATCGTTGTATTTGAGTCGCTGCATAAGATTGTGTCATGTGTCATTCTCCATGCTGTATTGATGTTGACTCATGAGCGCGTACAATGAAACACACTCTCAAAAGTTTAAAGATCTATACAACAGCGACCACCTGGAACAGCCTCCTAGGACCACTGGTGGTCCCCGCACCACAGGTTGAGCAACACTGCTATATAGATCATCCCTGACATCAAAAGTCACAACATTTCAGCTAAACAAAATAAATCAATACACAAAATAATATAATTGTGTGTGTTAATCAACTGTAACGTGGAAGGAAGTCATTGAGTACCAACAGACCCATCATGGAAGAAAGAACATGCTTTCGCGAACATCAGAGTGTGTGTGTGTGTTCGTGTGCGTGTGCATGCGTGCGACTGTGTGTGTGCGTGACCCTATTACTGTAGGTTAATTCATGTGTCATCCTGCAGTTCTTCAGTAATTTCATAAAGGACATACAGCAGTAGACGGTAGTCGGTGCTTCATGTGTTTCTGTCACATGCCTCTCCGCTTATGGCCGGTTCTGTTTGGCTGATAACTGCAGCGTACAGTATCGCCCCAGGAAACATGTGGACATTGAAGCTGTACAGTCGTATCAACCAAATCGTCTTCATTGTCACATCGCAGTTTTAACCCATTCTGACCTGAGACCAGAGTCTAAAAATGTCTTCTACATCCTGACAGTTTTCTGAAAAAGCTATGTTTCTATGTCAGTCGTTCTTCGATTGTTCAAAAATAGCAGACCTACAAGCTCGTAGCTCGCCACTCTGTGTCACGCTATGAGCTTGTAGATCTGCTATTTTTCAATAGCTAAAGCATAACATAATGCTAACATCAAAATGGGTTAAAAGGATTGTCATGGACACACTTCTTAAACATTGCTCCTGCTTTGATGTATTGCAATTGTTGGTTCTCTTGCTTTTTTTGTTGTTTATTTGCATATTTCATTGTTTTGTTTTTATATATGAGCCTGTTATTAGACGTTCCTGTTCTTCCTTTGATCTTCTTCGGTATAGTGGGCGCTGAGTTATGAAATGTTCCATGTCTGTGTCCTGTTGTTGTCTTGTATTTATTGTTACTGGCAGAGATGTGTTACTTATTTCGCCTCTTCTCTTGGCCAGTTCACACTGTGTAAAATAGACTTTAGTCTCAATGTGTTGTTTTTTACTGGTTAAATAAAGGCTGAATAAAATGGAGCCAGTATCTGTTTCCTACATGTTGACATTGTTGTCGGCCATTTGCCGACGTGGCGTTGGTTGCGTTGTCTTACTACTACTAACCCTAACCTCAGTCTTAAGGGGTTATTATTATTTAATATTATTGTCCTACTACTAACCCTAACCTCAGTCTTAAGGGGTGTAACGATATACAGTAACTGCATCAATTTAGCAATTTTGAAGAAGACAAAAATGAAGAGGCCCCGTCGTATTATGCTGCAGATGGGGGGACGGGCACGGCCAAGTCTTTCAACAGATTCAAACGTAATGCGGTGCCGATTTATAGATCAAGAGAGATCAGCCTGTCTGCTAGCCATGAGAGAGAGAGGGGAAGAGAGAGAGAGAGAGATAAAGAGAGGGAGACAGAGAGAGCCCTGACATCCATGATGATGAGCTCCACAAGGCATCCCGCTGACACCTTCCCAAACCCCTGAGGGATTATATGGCCACCATGGTCTCCATATACTGTAGGCTGACAAAGCCAGATTACTGTTACTGTATATATATATATATATATATATATATATATATATATATATATATATATATATATATCGGAATCGGAATGGAAACTGCTTTATCGGCTGTATACTGTACAGTAGCCGCTCCTCAGTCCTCACTGCTGTATATGCCTGCGGCACTGCTGGAGCTGAATGCACAGAGAGGTTAACCCATTCTGACCTGAGATCAGATTCATACGAGGTTTCCACTGGACACACACTGGTCTGATTAAAGCCGAATCAACTGGTGTCATAAGAAAATAAGGTTTTGTCCAGTGGAATGCGACCACCCTAAGGGACTACTAACCATTGTCCAGTTGAATGTGACCACCCTAAGGGACTCTACTAACCATTGTCCAGTTGAATGTGACCACCCTAAGGGACTCTACTAACCATTGTCCAGTTAAATGTGACCACCCTAAGGGACTCTACTAACCATTGTCCAGTTGAATGTGACCACCCTAAGGGACTCTACTAACCATTGTCCAGTTGAATGTGACCACCCTAAGGGACTCTACTAACCATTGTCCAGTTAAATGTGACCACCCTAAGGGACTCTACTAACCATTGTCCAGTTGAATGTGACCACCCTAAGGGACTCTACTAACCATTGTCCAGTTGAATGTGACCACCCTAAGGGACTCTACTAACCATTGTCCAGTTGAATGTGACCACCCTAAGGGACTCTACTAACCATTGTCCAGTTGAATGTGACCACCCTAAGGGACTCTACTAACCATTGTCCAGTTGAATGTGACCACCCTAAGGGACTCTACTAACCATTGTCCAGTTGGATGTGACCACCCTAAGGGACTCTACTAACCATTGTCCAGTTGAATGTGACCACCCTAAGGGACTCTACTAACCATTGTCCAGTTGAATGTGACCACCCTAAGGGACTCTACTAACCATTGTCCAGTTGAATGTGACCACCCTAAGGAACTACTAACCATTGTCCAGTTGAATGTGACCACCCTAAGGGACTCTACTAACCATTGTCCAGTTGAATGTGACCACCCTAAGGGACTACTAACCATTGTCCAGTTGAATGTGACCACCCTAAGGGACTACTAACCATTGTCCAGTTGAATGTGACCACCCTAAGGGACTCTACTAACCATTGTCCAGTTGAATGTGACCACCCTAAGGGACTCTACTAACCATTGTCCAGTTAAATGTGACCACCCTAAGGGACTCTACTAACCATTGTCCAGTTGAATGTGACCACCCTAAGGGACTACTAACCATTGTCCAGTTGAATGTGACCACCCTAATGGACTACTAACCATTGTCCAGTTGAATGTGACCACCCTAAGGGACTCTACTAACCATTGTCCAGTTGAATGTGACCACCCTAAGGGACTCTACTAACCATTGTCCAGTTGAATGTGACCACCCTAAGGGACTCTACTAACCATTGTGTTTCCTGCACTGCATCCGTACAGACTACAGAGTGACGTAGACCTACTGTACTGCACACGTAAACAGAGCTCATGCCTTGAAATCACACTTGAAATATGTTTGTATATATATATATATATATATACTGTAGGCTATGGAAAGGAGCCAGCTTAGGTGGTTTGGGCATCTGGTTAGGATGCCTCTCGAGCGTCTCACTAGGGAGGTCCTAGATGCATGTCCCACTGGGAGGAGACCCCGGGGCAGACCAAGGTGCAGGTGGAGGGATTACATCGACTCACTGGCCTTGGGACTTCTCGGGATCCCCCAGGAGGAAGTCACTAATGTTGCTCTGGAGAGGGAAGTCTGGAGCTCTCTGGTGGAGCTGTTGCTCCCGCGACCCGACCTCGGATAAGCGGTTAAAGATGGATGGATGGATATAGGCTATTATTTTAAATAGTTTCAGAGAAAGTGCTGCTAATTATATCCCAAATGTGATTTCTGCTTATTGTTTCAAAACCCTTGCCAACATGTACATATAACATTGCAACGTGACATAACCCTGTTTAACATAATTCTGTAACCCCCCACCCCTCCCCCCCCAACTGTACACAACTTGTCAAAAACCTGCTTTGGCAATGTAAATGTCGTATACATGTCTTCTCATGGCCATATAAAGCGATCCCTTGATTTGAATTGAATTGTCTTTGCGGGTTCACCTGCTTTTTTTCCCCACGCCAAAGGCATTCTCTGTCAAAGCATACAGTAGCTACAGTATATGCCAGATGTCATGTTGTATTAAGTGCATAGGAGATAACACACGAGGCTCGGGGCGCCGCGCGGCATGCTGCATACATCCTGTTCAGTGCTGTACAGTCGCTGTCGAGAGGAATCGAGGAGTAACCCTTGTGTGGCAAGTGGAAAAAAAGCGTTTACTTTTCAGGAAATGTGAAAAGAAGAACCTGGTGCTGAACCCATTTAGGCCTGACGTCGAGATTAAAAAAATGTCCTTACAGTTTTCTGTATCAGTGGTGCTCAATATTTCATGTCAAGGACCCCAAAAAAAATAATATATATATATATAATATATGTATTGTAATATGCCTCTGACCCCCATCTGGAAATGTTGTTCCAGGGACCCCACAGAAGCAATGATTTGAGTTAAAATGTTCACTCTGTAATAATATATATTCAAAGATTTGAGGCACATTTTCACGATTCTTCTAAAATAGCAGACCTACAAGTTCTCACCCTATCTCTAAAGCGTTATTCATAGTCTGGATTTCCGGTGCCGTGGTGAAGAGCAAACCACCGCCCCAGCCCTTCTCTCTGTTTTTACTCACCACAAGGTGGTCACCTCACCACCGAAAATCCAGACTATGAATGAGCCTTAAGGGAGATGCCAGCCACCCGTCGAAGAAAACTAATTTCGGACACTTGTATTCATGACCTTATTCTTTCGGTCATGACCCACACTCACATGAACCATACCACACCATTTAGGCAGCGGTGGCCGAACGGTTTGCGGAGCGGTCTTGATATCAGAAGGTCGCTAGTATCCCCCGGACCGGCACGTTAAAATTACCACCGCTGAAGTGCCCTTGGACAAGGCATTGAACCTCTACCATGCAATGTTCTATGAGCAGGGCCTGGCTGTAAACAAGTTCTTGAGCACCACCCTTCACCTTCTCCCCCTCGAGGGGAGCTTAGTTGATGTATATGTGTGGAAAGTATACATGTACTTAAGTACAATTTGTAGGTATTTGTACTGTAACGGAGTATTTCCGATTTCCGATTCTTCTACTTCTACTCTGCTACATCTCGGAGCCAACACTGCACTCTCTCTCTCTCTCTCTCTCTCTCTCTCTCTCTCTCTCTCTCGTGGTGTCTTTGTATTATTATTAAATAACACTCCCACAGGGGCAAAGTGTCTTTCACTCACAGCAACCCTTGAGATGGATTTCTCTATTTATTTATTTTTTACCTCTTATATACCTGTGTCCTCTTTGAGCGAGCCGAGCCTCATTCATTCTCTCTCTCTCTCTCTCTCTCTCTCTCTCTGCACCTTCTGTCTGTCTCTGTCTGTCTCTGTCTGTCTCTGTCTCTGTCTCTGTCTCTGTCTCTGTCTCTGTCTCTGTCTCTGTCTCTGTCTCTGTCTCTGTCTCTCTGTCTCTCTGTCTCTGTCTCTGTCTCTGTCTCTGTCTCTCTCTGTCTCTGTCTCTGGCTTCATCCACACCTACATAAACGTAGCGTTTTCGTTTTCGTTTTCGTTTTCATTTTCGTTTTTTTAAATCTCTCTGTCCATACGACACGTTTTTTTAAATCTCTCTGTCCATATGACCAATGGCAAGACCCATGCAAAACTCCGTTTACATTGTCCACACAGGGAACACACAGGCGGAGTTTTAAAGAAATACACTGTGGCAGGAGTTTTCCAAAAGATGCGTTTATATGGACCAAAAACGCGTTTGCGTGTGGGCGACCCCCCCAAAACGCATATAAAAACCTACGTTTATCCGTTTACCCGGATACGTGTGGACAAGGCCTCTGTCTCTGTCTCTGTCTCTGTCTCTGTCTCTCTCTCTGTCTCTCTCTCTCTCTCTGTCTCTCTCTCTGTCTCTGTCTCTGTCTCTGTCTCTGTCTCTCTCTCTGTCTCTCTCTCTGTCTCTGTCTCTCTCTCTGTCTCTGTCTCTGTCTCTGTCTCTCTCTCTCTGTCTCTCTGTATATACGTTTACATTGCTGAAAGCAAACGTGGGACAAGACAATGAAAACAGAACATTGCAGGCTATAGTGTACAATTAAATATAGGAATAAAGAAATGTCGTAAACAGACCATGGGAAGATTATACCATAATAAACTATAATGGCATGTTATTGCATTCACATGGTATAAAACCTATGGGACAAATGGCAATTGTATTTAAAGGCATACTCTCTGTCTCTGTCTGTTATATATGTGATGTATTCCCATGCTTTTTGTTATTGCTTAATGTAAATCGCTCTGGATTAAGAGCGTCTGATAAATGCCTACATTGTAAATTGACAGTTCAGATCACTGAGACATCCTGGTGCTGGTGAGGACAGTTCAGGTCACTGAGACATCCTGGTGCCGGTGAGGACAGTTCAGATCACTGAGACATCCTGGTGCCGGTGAGGACAGTTCAGATCACTGAGACATTCTGGTGCTGGTGAGGACAGTTCAGGTCACTGAGACATCCTGGTGCTGGTGAGGACAGTTCAGATCAATGAGACATCCTGGTGCTGGTGAGGACAGTTCAGGTCACTGAGACATCCTGGTGCTGGTGAGGACAGTTCAGATCACTGAGACATCCTGGTGCTGGTGAGGACGGTTCAGGTCACTGAGACATCCTGGTGCTGGTGATCCAATCCAATTGAATTCCAATGGCGGTTCCTGCCAATATACCGCCAACACCCAACCCCCCCCCCCCCCCCCCCGACCCCCAATACCTCAGACTTCCTTCGGATACATGGCGAATGCATTTATTCCTTGCATTGTGCCTACACATGTAGGCACAGTGCACTGAAGTTTTTTAATTCCCCCCCTAGCTAGTACCTGTAAACCGGAGGAAATAATTTTATAATTATTACTGATTCTCCATTAGAGACATTTTGTCTCTACTAAAACCAAACCACAAATGAAAGAATCCAGAACAATGGAACACACACCCATTGATTCTGATTGGACAGAGTGAAACAATGGCCAAGTAAACCACACCCATCAAACAAAGCTAATTGGCCAAAGACTAGTAGTCACGCCCACCATTAGGAACACATAAAAACCAGGGCTGCAGCACAACTAATCATTCTTCTAACAGAAACTTGCCTGAAGAAGGACCAAACCAGTCCGAAATAGCTATAAATAAGAGTGCGAGATCCAGGTCCTAAATTGGCCCTGATAACCAGTTATTCAACACAGAGCACACTAGCCAACAACAGAATAAAAAGGAATTTTGAGAACCGAACGGATGATCTTCTAAAATATTATAAAATTATATCGGCCTACAGAAAAAAACAAAAACCTTAAAGATTATCTAGTACACAGCAAGCTAAAATAAATCAACACACCAGCACGCGAGGGACCAGAATACTTCAAACCCAAACAATTAGTCAAAAATAGAACTACAAAACGCGTGTTAGAGATTAAACAACAAATAACAACCAGAACCAGCAACTGCATTTACTTAATCACATGTGACAAATGTGGTTTACAATATGTCGGAGAAACGGGTAAAACAATAGGTACAAGGCTGGGACAACACAGATACAATATTAACAATGGAAAAAAAGGCATTGAAGCTCTAAAATGCGCTGGACTTCAACACAATCCCAACTGGACAGTAGGACAAAGACGTTTTAATGAAAAACAAAGTGGATTAAGAACCTCAACACGGATTTTCCTGGAGGCTTAAACATGCCTAAAATCAGATCTTGAACACAACAAAACTTAAACTCAGGATTAAACTGGAGAAATCTAAAAATTATTGGATCAGACTTCTTTCGGATACATGGCGAATGCATTTATTCCTTGCATTGTGCCTACACATGTTGTGACTTGCGGTCGCAACATGTGCAGGCACAGTGCACTGAAGTTTTTTAATTCCCCCCCCCGACCCCCAATACCTCGCAGCTGAAGCGTTTCTTTTGCCACGGCTGCTGCTGTTCAGATAATAATTGAAAATCCATCATGGCTGATTGCCTCAGACCCTCGTGGTAATTAATTTCCCTTCAGTTTTTTTTGTTTTGCCTGTTGAGACTTCTCTCTCTCTGCACGCTGCAGCTCTCTGGAGTAGTGATTCTTCCTTCATGGACATCCGTGCATGATGGTGGAAAAAGTACTTTTTTATTTAATGAAGTATAACTATCTATTGTTAGTTAGCTACTCTGTTAAAGGTATTCACATCGAAGTGTACATAAAGCGGCAAAATGTAAAAAGCACTCATTATGCAGAATGTCTCTTTTCAAGTTTTCAAATGTATACAAATCTGTAGAAAATATCTAGAAGATGGGAAACCCTTTTGCTGTTAGCATTATGTTATGCTTTAGCTATTGAAAAATAGCAGATCTACAAGCTCATAGCGCGCCACCGAGTGGCGCGCTACGAGCTTGTTGGTCTGCTATTTTTGAAAAGTCGAAGAACGACTGACATAGAAACATAGCTTTTTCAGAAAACTGTCATTTTCAAACAGACATTTTTAGAATCTGATCTCAGGTCAAAGGGATAATTCATAATTGGCCTACAGTCTGAACAACGTACTGCACCCGGCCTACACAGTGTGCTTCTAGCTGGAAAATCCTCTACTCCTCTGATATGTCTATCTCTCTCTCTCTCTCTCCCTCCCCCCCCCTCTCTCTCTCTCTCCCCACATCTCCATGGCGACCCAGATGAAGGGCCGTCAGCCTAAATAAAAGGCGCTGCTGCTGGTCTTTCTGACAATAGCAGGTCGTTGGGTATTCTGGAGGTGTCGCGGGCGTTCTCCTGACCTATTTGGGTCTTTATATATTTCTCCTCGCCATAGAAACGCCATTGTTGATCGGGGGGGGGGGGGGTTACTGCGGTGCTTTTCAAACCAGTGTTGTTTTCGTCGACTAAAACCAAGACGAAAAATGTCCGTCGACTACCTTTTTTCCACTGACAAAAACTACTAAATAAAAACTAAGCCATGATGACTAAAACTATGAGACTAAATATATTGTCAATTTCGTCGGACAAAGAGATCCAGTAATAAGTCATTTTACACTCTGTTGCATGCGACGCGTTGTGAGCTTGTAGATCGGCTATTTTCAGTGTAAGTGTAAAATCAGTCATTACGACGGCATCAAGGCCCGCCAAGATACATTTTAGTCGACTAAATCAACTGTAGATTTAGTCGACTAAAACTATAGACTATATAACACTAAAACATTCCAGGTGACCTAACCCAAAATGGGACTAAAGCTAAATGAAAACTATTCAAGAGACTATATATGACTGAAACTAAAATCTAAATTCGCTGCCAAAAACAACTTGTTTCAAACGTCTCTTTGTGTGTTTGTTGTTTAACTCATTCTGACCTGAGATCAGATTATAAAAATGTCTTCTACTTCCTGACAGTTTTCTGAAAAAGCTATGTTTCTATGTCGGTCGTTCTTCGATTTTTCTAAAATAGCAGACCTACAAGCTCGTAGATCTGCTATTTTTCAATAGCTAAAGCATTGCATAATGCTTTAGCCCCCAAAAGGGGTTAATACCATGGTGAGGACATTGTGATTGGCCCGGAATGAGATGATGTATGTGATGATGTATGTTGATAAGAGCGCCCCTCACTTCACACAGGTGTGATTTTTATGTCCATCTTTTAGTGTATAATGTGGCTGTGCAAACACAAACCCTGTCCTATATCCACACATTGCACACACCACAGTGTGTGAACCCCTGCTGTAGATCAGGGGTTCTCAATGTTTTTGGCTATGGGGACCCCCGTAAATGCTTTGGCCCTGTCTCGCGACCCCCGCCTCCCTCCCCTCCCCTCCCCACGCCCAATACAAACTGACTGCAAAAATATAACCTTTAATAATATAGAGAAAATACATCATAAATGAATACTGAAACCAGATATATAATCATTAAGGATAGTTTATGCATGCACCCCCGTACTATGTAAACTCTTAATTTCCATTTTCCATTTTTTTAATGACCACCCATCATTAAAGCTAATGCCACAGAAGCAGCGTGTCTTGTTTATGCATGGTGGAGAGACACCGCCATGCAGTCAGTCACAGAGAGCGAGAGAGACAGAGAGCCCTATAACGGCACGTCTCACATTGAAGGACCTTGGGGCTCTGTGTCTCTGAGATGAGTCTCTCTCTCTCTCCCTCTCCCTCTCCCTCTCCCTCTCCCTCTCCCTCTCTCTCTCACATATCCCATTTAGACCCGTGGACGCATCTGTGTCACCCTTTATAGCTTTTATAAATATTTCAAACCATTATTTTAAACTTAAACTACAAGCTCTAAGATTTTGGTAAATGTGTGCAAAATGTTTGAATATAATATTCTTTCACAGCGAACGTTTTTAACTAAATGTTTTGCTTCTGGAGGGGGGGGGGGGGTGTCCCATATTTTCAGATGGGTTCGTGTTCGTGGCCAAATACATACAAGGTTTGAGAACCAACTGACGTACAGTAGTAACATATTTTTCAGAAAACTGACATTTTGTAGAAGCTGGCCTCCAGTCTTAATGGGATATATATATATATATATATATATATATATATATATATATATATATATATATATATATATATATATATAGATAGATAGATACCCAGCATGCCGAGCGGGCTGGCGGGCGGGCGGGCAGCGGCGTCCGTTCGTTGACAAGCCAGTCACGTCTAGGCGGAGCCGCGGCGGTCACTGGCGCTGTAATCACGCTGAGACTATAGGACGCAGGCATGGGGAGAGAGACATGCAGACAATGAGGGGGAGAGAGAGAGAGAGAGCAGGTGTGTGCAGTCAGTGTTGATTTTCACAGCAAATTCTGATTTTAGTTGAGTCATATGTTTGACTGTTACTCTAGTTTCAGTCGACTGATTATCGTACGATTTTAGTCGACTAAATCTACAGTTGATTTTTGTCGACTAAAATGTATTTTTGGCGGGCATTGATGGTGTCGTAATGACTGATTTTATACTTGGTTACATGCTGAAAATAGCAGATCTACAACTAGCTCACAACGTGTCGCAGCACGAACCGTTGTAATTGATTAACTAACGGGTCCATTTGGTTCCATTTGTACTTGTATTGATTTTACAATATAAATTGGGGGTCCCAGAGGTAGAAATGCCATTAAACGGGTCTGTAGACTAATGCATTAGTAGACTCAAACTGGGGGTCCTTGAAATGAAATGGGTTGAGAGTCACTGCTGGAGCCGTAAAAATCTTCTCCTATGGGGGTCCCTGGCTTATCTCTTCAAATGGGGTGTCCCTGGCATATCTCTTCAAATGGGGGGTCCCTGGCATATCTCTTCAAATGGGGGGTCCCTGGCTTATCTCTTCAAATGGGGGGTCCCTGGCATATCTCTTCAAATGGGGTGTCCCTGGCATATCTCTTCAAATGGGGGGTCCCTGGCATATCTCTTCAAATGGGGGGTCTGTCCATGCAAATCTGTATTGGGAACTCAATTCAGCAAAGAGAAGAGACAATCAATTGAGGCAGAGAACGTTTCAAAGCTTGAGTGATATAATTGAGGTACCGCAAGGAAACACACACTTACAGTCAATGTATACCAGTAGTACAGGATGACATGTATGGAAAAACCAGCCGTGTGTCACAGCCTGCATTAGCACAGGAAGCCTAGATATACTGCATTAGTCTCCACCCTCCCCTACCCAACCGTCTTCGGAAAAACACTGATCTAACAGGTGGAGAAGTCAAACGCAGGTCTAAGACAATAAAGCAATAAACTTCTATAATTATAGACAGTAAACAACAGCTGAGTTATAAACAGAGTAGAGCTATAGCCTTCAGGCGGACAGCAACAGCTGAGTTATAAACATAGCTAGCCTGAGGTGTTTTCTGTTTAAACAACACCCAAAAACCCAAAATTCCTTGACAATACCCCCCTTTTTAAACTTTAAAACACTCACTCATATCGTACGGGTAGGCGAAAAACCCCTTATCATAACATTACCTCATAACGTTCTGGGAAAATTCCTACACCGGCCTATCTCATAAGGCGTACGACATGATAAAACCATAAAATCAACAACATAGTATACACAATAAAACACATCAGAATACACAGGTATTCAGGCACAAACATCCCACAAAACCCCAAAGAAAAAAAACACACATAGAATCAAACAATATCATCTTCCCAGAAGGGAGGAACCCACCCTCGCACCACTGGGACTTCCAACTGGAGCATTACTACAGAAGCGGGACCCACAATCCTTGACATTATTGCTTTAATACACGCAGAGATAACACAAATCACAAGCAGGAATACAAACACCGTCATGACAATTAAAACCAGTATACGCGTCCACGTATTTCCCACACCACCAAACCATCCTTCGAAAAATCCCCAAACCACCCCACCATGGATTTTGTGTAATTCCTGTACACCTGCCAAAGTATCATTGTGCAGTCTAGCAATAGCTTTTGACGGGTCTGACACATAACTGCAACATTCCGTTCCAATAACTCGACAAGTTCCTCCTTTGCTGGCTAAAATTACGTCCAAAACCATGCGATTCTGCAAGGTTATAGTTTTTATTTCATTTACTTCAGTCGCCAAAGCTGATACGGCGTCATCGGATGCATTCATGTGCTTCTCTAAGACAGTTGATAGAGCTGTAAGCTCCGCTTGCGTATTGTACACTCCATAGCTAGGAATTACTACCCCCAGGACTTTTTGCCACCAGGAAAGTGACCTCTTCTTACGAGTAATAGCTTTTCTCATGTGTTGGGAATATAAAGATTGGATTTCTGTTATATTTACTCTCCTAATCATTGGAATAACATGAGCCAAATAACACAATCCTTGACTATTAGCCGGAAGACGTGTGTAAGCTTTTGCCCCACATACAGCATAAATCTTTTCTGGTAAGTTGGAAGGATTGCTGAGATCTATTATCATTGTAGTATCACTGTCACAAGAACTCTTACCTATAAGCACACTATTACCGCTGCTGGGCTGTATTGTAGTGAAGCAGTATTTTACATCTTCGGCCTGCAAAATGGGCATAGTCTTACATGTAGATGAAGACCGGAAAATGACATTATTCTTTACACGTTGATATGTGTGGGCAAATAGATTAGGTGTATTGGGCATCTTTCCTCCTTTGGGCAACTTCTCTGTAGGGTTAAATTTCCATAGAACAGTGTTAACATCTACATCTTGCCAATTATAAAACAACAATTCCTCTCGTGTAAGCGGAATGGACATCCACAAAGGCGCAGCCACACTTGTAGGCAAATGTTGACAGATCCAGCAATCGCTATAATTCATCTCGACTGCGAAACTCAGTGTCATTGACATTGCCAAGTTGGGGTGATGAATGTCACGCTGCTGCCTCGGCGTGACAGAGCCATCCTCACTTTCATGGAGCTGCAGCATCCACATCATCACTAGCACTGGTATCAGCAGCAACGCTGACTGCACCGCTCCCCGCGACCACATCATCTTGCGGTGTTGGAGCCTTCTTGCAATGCGAAGCGTGAATCCACGTCACTCTCTCCTTCACTTTTACTGCTGTGGGTGTAGTCAACAGCACTTCAAATGGCCCTCTCCACCTTGGAGAATTCCAATGCCGCCTCCTGAAGTCTTTCACGAATATCCAATCGCCAGGCCAGAACGGATGCGTTCTCTCACCTTTCGCTAAGGGCGTCGGAAGCGCCGCTTTCACCTGCATAGAAAGAGAATTCACAATGAGATTCAATTGCTTACAATAGGCTACTATAGCCTCGTCAACAGCCACAATATCTGTAGGGCCACCAGTATACAGATTCTGCCCTATAGACATAACTCTACCTGTCAACACTTCATGTGGTGAAAGCTTTATGGTGGAGTGCTGTCTACCTCTCATATACATCAATGCCAAGGGAAGGCAAGATACCCAGTCCAATTCTGTCTCTTCCATCATTTTCTCAAGTTTATTTTTAAGAACGGCGTTAGCCCTTTCAACAGCACCTGCACTCTGCGGATGCCATGCACAATGCTGCCTTAAATCAATTCCAGTCTTCTCCGCCATATATGATATTGTTTTGTTAACAAAGTGGCTTCCGTTATCCGAAGACAACTTTAAAGGAATCCCATGCCGTGAGATAACATCTTGTAACAGATGTTTAGCTGTGGTCTTTGCATCCGCATGTCTGCATGGGAATGCCTCAATCCACTTGGAAAAAAGATCAACTACCACAAGACAGTACTTATATCCTCTAGCAGGAGTTAACTCAATATAATCCATCATGACATGTTCAAATGGACAGCTAGGTGTTGGAAAAGCAGATTGTATTGTTTTTTGTGACTTACCCACGTTATGTTGAGCGCACACCAGGCATCTCCTGCAGTAGTTCTCTGCAGTGGTGGTGAATCCGATGCTGTCCCAGGTCTGAGCTAAAAGATTAATCATACCTTGTTTTGAGACATGATCCAGTCCATGTGCCATTTTCGCCATGTAGGAGAACAGCCGTTTAGGCAAGTAAGGTCTTTGATGCGGCCCCCTCCAGATTCCATCTGGGCCACACCCACCATGTTTCCTCCAAGCTGATTTCTCTCCGGACAGAGCCAAAGATTGAATCTCCGTCAAAGACATCCGTGGGTCAAAAGACACATCCGGCTGTGACACTGCCGCTTTCCCAGCGGAATCAAGAAACATCTGCAGTGCCCCTGTCTTAGACTCAGCTGCCTTTTTTGCCATAGAGTCTGCAAACCAATTTCCCTCTGACACTGCATCTACAACTTTACCATGAGCTGGACACCTACAGACAGACACCTGAGATGGAAGCAGAACGGCTTCTAAGAGGTTGTTCACAAGAAGATGATGTTGAATTTTCCCCCCCTGGGAAGTGAGAAATCCTCTATTTCTCCACAAAGTCCCATAATCATGAACCACACCAAAAGCATACCGGGAGTCTGTATAGATATTTACTGACTTCCCTTTTGCTAAAACACAGGCTCTTGTTAGCGCAAATAGCTCTGCTGCTTGCGCTGACAGATGCGATGGTAGCCTTGCGGATTCAACCAAATCATAATCACTGACCACCGCGTAACCAACTGCTCCTATCCCGTTCACCCTCTTGGCTGAGCCATCCACATAATAAATCAGCTCTGGGTTCAGGAGAGGCGTGGTAGACAAGTCAGGTCTGGGGGTCACAGCCTCAGATATCACTGCTAGACAATCATGGGGCTCCCCGTCCTCCTCCGTAGGAAGAAAAGTAGCAGGGTTCAATACATTACACCTTTTCAGAATAACATTTGGTAAACTCAAAATGTTATAGTAATGCAAAGTGGAAGCTGGAGTTAGATGAGCAGTTTTAGCTTGCAACAGAATAGCAGCTACTGCATGTGGTACCAAGACAGTCAGTTGTCTATACGCCACCAAAGATGAAGAAGCCTGCACAGCCACCGCTGTTGCAGCCACCGCCCTGGCACACAAAGGTAGACCTCTCACCACCGCTGACAGCTGCTTTGAATAATATGCAACTGGTTTCAATCTGTCACCGTGTCGCTGTAACAATACAGCACTATAGAATCCGTCTTTCACATCAACTGCTAAAGTGAATTCTTTCGTCAAATCAGGAATACCCAATGCAGGGGCTGAGGCTAAAGACTCCTTTAATTTTCTAAAGGATTCCATACCCTCAGGGGTCCAAGTCAAAAAGTCATTTGCAGCCAGTCCAGTTCCATGCACCATGTCAGATAGTGGCTGAGCTAATCTTGCATACTCACAAATCCATTGTCTACAAAATCCAGTACATCCCAAAAAACCAAGGAGCTGCCTCTTAGTCACAGGCTTAGGTATCGACAATACTGCTTGTATTCTATCATTACTTATAGCCCGGCTATTTTTTGAAATTGTATGACCCAAATATCGCACCTCTTCCTGCACGAGCTGGGCTTTATCCAATGATGCTTTATGCTGAAATTGTATGACCCAAATATCGCACCTCTTCCTGCACGAGCTGGGCTTTATCCAATGATGCTTTATGCCCTTGCGATGCAAGATATTTCAACAAGGCATTTGTATCTAAAATGCAGACCTCCTCAGATGGAGAGCAAATTAGGATATCATCCACAAAGGAAATTAATATACTGCTGCCAGGGAATACAAACCCTGCTAAACTCTCCTGCAATGCTGCCGTGAACACTGACGGGCTCTCTGTGAAACCCTGTGGAAGACGAGTCCATTTATACTTTTTCCCTTTAAAAGTAAATGTGAACCAAAATTGAGATGCTGGTTCAACAGGCACGCTAAAAAATGCGTTACTCAAATCCACTACACTAAACCAGCATGAATCACTGGGAATAACATTCAAAAGAGTTACTGGATTTGGTACTACAGATGCTCGGGCAAACACAGCTTCATTTATTGCACGCAAATCATGTACAGGCCTCCATGTACGGCCATCGGCCTTTTTTACCGGTAAGAGAGGACTATTTACTGGAGAAGTTGGGGCTGGAACTATGATTTTATCCGTTAGGAGTTGCTCAATAATGGGTGTCATTCCGATTTCAGCATCAGGTCGAAGCGGATATTGTTTCTTATTGGGCCTGTAATCAGATTTAGGAATAACCACTAATGGAGTGGCATCTTTTATTAGACCCACATCATATTTATGAGTGGCCCATAATTCCTTTGGAACCCCTATTAGAGCGGGGTGCTCTTTATTCCCACACACGAAAGTGTGTGTGACAGCAGAAGCAAATGGGTCTGATTCTAATTTTACCACTTTATGGACAGCCAACAGGCAATGAAATGGGTGGATGGCTCTCTCCCCCACACCCTCTGGCTCCTGTAATAACATGTCAATCTCCTGCTGGGAGAATGTAGGTGATTTTGCCAACACAATGTGGGGGACAGCTGCCTGTCCATACACTTCGCTCTGCTTTTCAGTTAACTCCACCAATAAAACAATAAAATCCTCTGTGACCATGACACTTTTACCACATAATTGCTCATTTTCATGCTGTTCATTCCATACATTCTCAAACTGCTCACTCATGACATCCTGTGACTCATGAGCTACACACTCGTAAGTGAGTAGACCATGTTTCACAAGGTTCGCAGTACCGTGGCTTTTCACAAAATCATGTAATTTCTGAGTAACTGGAGATACATCAACTTTCCAACAGTATGAATAAACTGGCGTTGTCGGAGAATGTGATACCATACTGGTCGACAAATTATCAATCAAATCCGATTTTTTCAAAACCAATCCTTTTTCAGTACAGACAATGGTTAAACCTAGTGCACACAACAGGTCTCTGCCTGCTAAATTCACAGGACACTCTGGGACTATGACAAATGAATGCTGCAAATCTGAAATCCCAAAATCTTCACATGTCACGGGACAAGGCTGAGTCATCTTACATGTGAGTGGTGTACCAGTCACACCCACACAAGTCTTTTCCCTTTCTGACAGTCGAAAACCATCAGACATTGTCCTTAGTGATGAATCCGTGGCTCCTGTGTCCGCCAACATATCATACACAACACCATGGACAGTTATCTTGAATAATGGCAGATCAGTAGACTTGTATTTCAAATAGCGAGGTGAAAGGTAAAAAATATCACCTTTGTCAGGGCCGCTTGTGCCAACTTGCACATGCTCACTCGGCCCCTGTAATATGTCATTGTCAGTTGGGGAGCCTAGTCAATCTTGCTGCGGCTGCGTCACAGACACATGCGAAGCTGGAGGACGCGTTCTTGTTTGCTCATATTCTTCCTCGTAGATTTCAACAGTACAGTCCTTTGCCTGGTGGCCTGGTTTATGGCAAGTCCAACATAAGCCATCATTGTACCTATAACCACCTCTGCCTCTTCCTCTCCCTCTGCCGCGCCCGCGACCAGTAGATCTCGCCCTATTTGCTGACCTACCCCTGGTTTCTGGAGCATAATAGTCCAGCTGTGCCATTTGAAGCCTCTCAGAAGTGGCTTTAGATTTTTTTACCTGCAGGCTCTTCTCCTCCTGGATCACTGCATCAGCATGGACACAGTACTTTTTCACCTCATCCAATCTGGCGCTCTGCCAGGCAACACAATGTCTCACAAAAATCGTCTTTACTTCAGGCAGCAATCCATCCACCAGGGTCTGCACAAACTGTCTCTCCCAAGGAGAATCAGCTGAGGTGTCAGTGGGCTGTTCATTGCCACTGTGTGAATTGAAAATAGGCAACTTCCTAGCAAAATAACAATCAAATGCTTCCCCTGCTTTCTGTGCACATGAGTTAACCATTGTCATGTTTATAACTGGTTTAAACTTAGTCTCAAACGCAGTTATCAGAGCGGCTAGCTGTACCTGATATGCAGATACCGCGTCGACTGACCATTCAGCAGTTGACACCCAATCGGCTGGCTTAACCTCAGCCCACAGCAACCCCATTTTAGTAATGCACACATGTTCCAGTTCTCCTGCTGTAGGGCTGCATTGCAACACCATTTTCCTTAAAGCATTTGCAAATGTTTTCCCATTGTTTTTTGGGTCTGGCAATGAGCCAATTATTGCCTGTAATTCAGTCACCTTCCATGGCCTATAAACCCTCTGGATGCCTCCAGCACCATTCGGACACTCAATCATGGGTGCAGAGAAACTGCTCTCCATAGTGGGCTGGTATGGGAGGCCAGATCTAGTCACACTGGAAGACCCGCTAGGGGAATAGAATCCTCTTGAATAAATCGGAGCACCCCCACGTGGAGTGCTAATTGGAGATGTATATTTATCCTCCTGGCTTCCAACAAGCTCAGACCATATCTCTCCATACTGAGGAGGTGACCCCGGCTGACCCCCCCCTGAGGCTTGGGGCAGCAGCTGAGGAGATTGTATACTCCCAGCCGGTGCTTGTCTCAATGACCCCCCCACAGGGATGTCACCAAGGGGCACAGCAGGGAGTGCCGGTGCAAGTGGGATTGCTGGCACGGGAACAAGCACAGCCTGCTGTGGGCCCGGGGGACAATCTAACAGGTCATCCACAGTATGGACAGAAACCATAGTAACTTTTGGACGAGATTTAATAATCCCATTCGTATGATTAACCTTTCGACCAATAATATCCCAGACTCCGACACACTCTCGCATATATGCATAATCCCAATTGGATGGTCCCGATGTGTGGGGTGGAGTAATTAGTTCTCTCAACAACAAATTATGAGCTTTATCGAACGACCCATTCTGTGGAAATGTTGGATCGAAATCCGTCACATAATCACAGAATGGGGTTGTATAGTGATCTGTCCCCGTTATTCCATCGACAAGGGCCTTAGGCCACACATTTTGAATGCTGATGAGTGCCTCATCAGCGCTCAAAGCAACAAAAGCTTTCACATTCGTAGTCATTACTTCAACACGCTTTCTTGAAATAGCCTCATTCTCCCACTGTTTAAGAATGGTCAACTGCTTGGCCCATTTGGCATTCAATTCAGCAGAAGCAGATATTTTCCCTTTTTCAATTTTTGCTTCATATTTCTGTGCCATGTTCTTTCTCAGGGAACGGAGTAATGCGTTACTGAAACTCCCATTTTGAGGAAATCCTAACTCCTTGTGCCACTTTGGCAGAAATTCAACCGATTTAACCCCAAACTTCTCACACATAATCTTAGCAGGGCCAGTAGTCGGGGCCCCTTTTCTTGAGTTAGCAGAACCCATTCTCACACAACAAACAAATAAAAGGAGAAAGAAAAATAAAATAACCTAATCCAGACACTCAAACTGACCATATGAAGTATTTCCGTAGTCACTTTTTCATAAAGAATACTTTGTCCCTACATATAAAATAAATTTATAATGTAGTTAATAGATCTAACTATTAGAGGCACACTTTTTCGTCAATATTACTTTGACTCCACATATGACACAGAACCAATATCTATAATAGGATATTTTATAATTTCATCACACCCGATATAATGTCTAGGTAAAAATGCAATTACACCACTCTCTCACACTCACTTTTCCTTTCTTCTCTGTTCTATTTTTTTTTCTCTCACACTGCCTGCCTTCATACATACACACACACACACACAGGCAGACCACACAATGTCAACACTCAGGACTTAATCCGTTGTCACAGACAAACCATTCACTCACGTACGTTTCTCTCTAAAAAAAAATATAGCGCTTTGTTTTTATGCTCTTTTAGCAAAGGATCCCATAAGGCAGAGATCAACTCCCCTTTTCTTGTAGTAGCTACGAAGGCAAGATTTCTTTTATCTCCCTTTTGTCAGACCATCCACTCAAGGTCTGGGAATACCATTTAAACAGTCTCCCAACCTATTTTGACCAGCAGCAGGCAATGAATACCCCTCTGTCACTTTTAAGGAGCAATACACATGTATTCTCCCCTTCGTTTTGTGGACGGCCCACAACAACACAATACAACACAAACAAAGTATCACCAAACCTTCAAAACACTAACGAACCCAACAAATTGTCTCCCACAAATTCCCGAAACAGACTGCACTTCTACAAGACAATGTACCACAGAAATTTTGGCTAAACAGAGAAGGCTGCCAGGTTTTCCCCACAAAGGGCGCACAATGCTCACCTCGATTTCCTAAAAACCGCCTGGCCAAGGGGCACCCTTCTCCACGTAGCCAAACTCCTTCCACAGTCAGCAAGCCAGCAATCCGGAATCAACGCGGTCGGACCTCCAAAATGTCCATGCAAATCTGTATTGGGAACTCAATTCAGCAAAGAGAAGAGACAATCAATTGAGGCAGAGAACGTTTCAAAGCTTGAGTGATATAATTGAGGTACCGCAAGGAAACACACACTTACAGTCAATGTATACCAGTAGTACAGGATGACATGTATGGAAAAACCAGCCGTGTGTCACAGCCTGCATTAGCACAGGAAGCCTAGATATACTGCATTAGTCTCCACCCTCCCCTACCCAACCGTCTTCGGAAAAACACTGATCTAACAGGTGGAGAAGTCAAACGCAGGTCTAAGACAATAAAGCAATAAACTTCTATAATTATAGACAGTAAACAACAGCTGAGTTATAAACAGAGTAGAGCTATAGCCTTCAGGCGGACAGCAACAGCTGAGTTATAAACATAGCTAGCCTGAGGTGTTTTCTGTTTAAACAACACCCAAAAACCCAAAATTCCTTGACAGGTCCCTGGCATATCTCTTCAAATGGGGGGTCCCTGGCTTATCTCTTCAAATGGGGTGTCCCTGGCATATCTCTTCAAATGGGGGTCCCTGGCATATCTCTTCAAATGGGGGGTCCCTGGCATATCTCTTCAAATGGGGTGTCCCTGGCTTATCTCTTCAAATGGGGGGTCCCTGGCATATCTCTTCAAATGGGGTGTCCCTGGCATATCTCTTCAAATGGGGGGTCCCTGGCATATCTCTTCAAATGGGGGGTCCCTGGCATATCTCTTCAAATGGGGGGTCCCTGGCTTATCTCTTCAAATGGGGGGTCCCTGGCATATCTCTTCAAATGGGGGGTCCCTGGCATATCTCTTCAAATGGGGGGTCCCTGGCATATCTCTTCAAATGGGGGGTCCCTGGCATATCTCTTCAAATGGGGTGTCCCTGGCATATCTCTTCAAATGGGAGGTCCCTGGCATATCTCTTCAAATGGGGGTCCATGGGTTAATTGTGAAAAGGTTTTTGCCACTAGGCTATAGCAGGCTAGCTGACGTGTGTGTGTGGGGCTCATGTCAGACTATTATAAGCGTGAAACAAGACGTGGGCTAATAATAGTATAGCTTAATGGCTCCCCTGAGGATTATTAGGCCTTTTTGATGGATTTATTTTATTTTATTTCACAGTATGTAGAAACGGATATACATTTGAAAACGAAACGAAAGCAGTCTTCTTCGATGCAAAAACTGTTTATTTGTGGACCACAATTGGTCCACCATTTTCAATTCATCAGAACATTTAAA
Organism: Protomyctophum parallelum; assembly: GCF_964188405.1. Lineage (NCBI taxonomy): Eukaryota > Metazoa > Chordata > Actinopteri > Myctophiformes > Myctophidae > Protomyctophum > Protomyctophum parallelum. The sequence goes on along the minus strand of NC_139697.1, from coordinate 14,739,545 downwards.
GACGAATATACACTTTAATTAAATTAAGAAACTGGAAATCATCATATAGCCTATAAAGAAAGTAAAAACAAACAAACAGGCAGTGCAGTCTCCGGACTCGTGTCCGTCGGACCCACGGTTCTCCAGAACCACCACAAAAGGCTCTGGTCAGGCTCTGCCAGTGGGCCTAATCAGCATAAATCCCCTCACCTGTGCAATTTCCAGCATCTGCCTCTGCCAATTGATTGCCATGGCAACCCCACACCTGACAATTGACAGGTCTAGTATAGCCTAAAGTAAATTATCGAAAAATAGCAGATCTACAAGCTCACAATGCAACAAGATTCTGTACTTTCGGTACTTTAAGTACATTTTGATAACAATTACTTTGTACTTTTACGCAAGTAAAATTCTGAATACCGAACTAGTACTTGTAACAGAGTATTTCTACAATAGGGTATTGATACTTTTACTTAAGTAAAAATAAAAGAGTACCAATTATCAGGTTGTCCGTCTGTCAGAATAGAAAGGGGAGTGGGTGTAATTCAATGTGTGCCTACACACGCACGCAAGCACGCACGCACACACACACCACCTCAGAAGTAGATGAGGAGAACAGAGACAGACAGACAAGACAGACAGACAGACAGACACATTTGCAAGTGGGAGTCAGAAACTCTGTGGCAAAGTGTCTACTCTATTCTGTTCTGTCATTTGCTTAAGTGCTCTTAACTACACAACCTCTCTCTCTCTCTCTGTCTCTCTCTCTCTCTCCTTGTATTTTGGTAATAACCCTCCTCTTTCTCTGTGAATGACATTTGACTTTGACCGATCCACCTCCACGTCCATTACGTCCTCCACGTCCATTACGTAAAAAGCCAGACTGTCTAGAATAGATCAAAACCTCGCATGATGGGGCTGCATGGGACCATGCTGCGTGAGACGGCTTGAGAGCTTCTCATTTGAAATGACGACTACAGGACCCGTCAAGTCAAGTATAATGCACTCCATCCAGGATAGTACATCCAGGGGCCGCACATAATTGTTTTGGGTCTGGTTTTCTGCAGAGGAGCACCTGGAGATGTGTAGCTTGGATTTGTAGTCCACAACTCTTTATTTTAGCCAGCATGCAATTGCACTTGACAACATAAACCATGCAGTCATAGGCACTCCGGTGGCGGTACAGATACAATGAATTACTCGCCTAATTCTGCAGTGACAGTCGGATGTTCCATTTAATGTAATTCCAAAGTCTGTACATTGTTTAAGTGACAGATGCATGGTTTCCATATAAGTAAGTAACAGTCGCTTTGGGTTGGCGTCTAGCGCTCTGACGGCACCATAACATTCCCTTTCTGTCATGGCAGCGTGTTTACAACCAAAATGGACTTCCTGTGCTCTGACTTTCCTCTTCAACATAAGAGCCCCTTGCAATGATTAGTCAACACTGGTTTTATTTTCTTAGACGTTTGAGTGCCTGTCACTGTGTGAGGATTCTCAGGAAGTAAATTCCCGCCTCAGCTCTCGGTACGTAAAAGCGCCTCGCGTGCCTTTTGATCTGCTGTGCAGCAATTATTTTGACGACGCATGCGTACTACTGGCACACCTGTATTGTCCAGGAGTAGCAAAATAATACGACAGTAATTATTTTTTTGTTTTGTTTTTCCTAGTAGTCACAGAATGTGTATCCCCAGTATACGATCAATCCCAATACTGGCTTCTCTCACACCTGTCTTCAGCCCTGGTAATGATACTGGCCTCTCTCTCTCTCTCTCTCTCTGGTAAGCCCTTGCCTTTAGAGATGAATGCAGTTTGTTAGATTTTGTATTCATATATTTTGTTTTTCTTGCGTTATTGTTTAGTGTCCTCATCCTCGGTCAGGCCTGTCACAGCTGCTGCAGGGGTAAACAAACCCTCCTCCTCCTGAGCCATATGAGCCCCAGGCTTTGAATCCCCCACCCCCTCCACCCCCTGTCATGTCCCACATTATAGTGTTTTTATTACACTTCTCTAGAACCAGTGCTTCTCAAACTTTTTGTAACGGTAGTAGTTGGAACGTCTTCTATAATCTACATCTGCAAGCTCATACGCCTCGCATTTGTGACCAAATTTGACTGAGGGACTACCATTGTATTTATTTTTATTTTTCTCATGTCATATGAAAGCAGGGAATCGTAGCTTCAAATTGACATATTGGTTGTTCAGTTTGACCCACCAGGTTTGGAGATATGGCTTATAGAGTGATGTCTTGCAGAGAAACAGTGAGTTGAGAAAACAGGCTTGAAAGGTTCACTTCTGTGGTCTCTAACATTACACCTAGCTACATGTTTAAGCATTTATTTCATATTTACATGTTGATTTCAGCTCTGACACTTATTTCAGACATGCTCTAGTATGTGAAGAGTCTGCCTGTGCTATAACTCATTTTGAAAAATAATAATTTATGATATTTCTTTTAAATGTAGGACTGTGCTAAATGTACCGTGACAAAAGATAATACCCCAAAGGAGTGCATGGGCACCATTATTATTACGCTGCCTTCTTCTACCACAGAGAACTCGTGATGCCACTAGTCGTGACGTTTGAAGGCCACACTATTTTTATACTGCTGGAATCATGTTGCCTGATTTGCTGGTTGCCAAAAAAATAGCAAAAGAAAAAGTCTATAAATAAATATTGACTTCAAAACAAGCTCAGGGAGAAAGGCTCCAGTACAGTACATAATATAAACTAGCCGGTTAAAGCTTGATGTTTGTTTTTAATGGCTTGGCTTTTAAGCATAAACTAAATGCGTTTGTCCTTTTTTTCCTCTCTCCCGGAGACCGTATGTATAGCCGGCCGCACCACAGTTAAAAAAAACATTAGCAGAAAGACGGATAACTTTTCAGTCTATAATGAGACGGTTGATGTTGTTTTCTGTGCTCAAATTCTGACTTCAGCTACACATACTGTATGTGGGTACAGTTAGAAAGAGAGGTTACTCTGTGTCACTGCATTGATGTATTTTTTGTACCAGGTGCATATTGCTCTTCATGTGCGTGAGTGTGCGTGTGCGAGAAAGCGAGCATTGCCCAATGTTTGAACTCGCTGGCAGTTTCTTTTTTCTGGTAGAGAGGATACAAATGAAAGCCAGACATAGCAGAGCTTCATATTGTTCATGGTCGAAAGTACATAAGTTGAACGAGAACAAATATTTTAATATATATATACCTGTATATATGTACACTACAGCAGGTGCACTCGAGTGGCATAGGGTTTTCTTTTTAGATTGATGGAATATTTTTAACAGTAATTTGCACACAAAAAAAAGAATAATACAGACGTACAGTTACACAAGAAGAAGATTGATCAGTGGTTTTCAACCCCAGCTAAATGATGGAGAGTTGGGCTCTTATCTTGAGTTAAATGATTGTTAAACATCTGCATTATACGTAAGTTAATTTACAAGTCTACACAATGGGAGAATGTAGAAGAATTGTTATTTTGATCGTTTTGCCTGTTGTCTCTCCCAATGTTATACCAACATCAATACAGCATGCATAATTGTGTACATATTCTTTAGTTTTGGGTCTAAGAGGCTAAATGTCATCAAATGGTGGTCCGCACGTGGCTCAAAGGCTGACTAAATAATGGGCCTTGATATGAAAAGGGTTGAAAACCAATGCTTTACAGTTCATTCCGGTCTGGTAAAAAGGCAGCCACCTATATGTATAATACGTCACGCAGATATATATGGGAATGAACCGGAGATGGCATGTCTTTGTTTTGTCGTGTTGAGGCTCACCAAGGGAGTGTGTGAATAGAAGTGTACAACCTGGACGCAGGCCAGCCGGAGCTCCGTCCAATTGGAATGTATAACACTGCAGGTAATTTCCCAGCAGACATATAATAACTCCTCACACGGGGAAACAGCATGTCGATGAAACTTTCTGAGAAAAAAACCAGTTACCATGGAAAGCAAGTCTGTTTGCCCAGTTTACAGCCACCACGCAGCAGCACCAACCACTCCCCTCCTTACGGTGAAGAGAGGGGCCCCCTCTCCCCTCCTTACGGTGAAGAGAGGGGCCCCCCTCTCCCCTCCTTACGGTGAAGAGAGGGGTCCCCAGGGGCCCCCCTTTGACCCATTTCTCATAACTCCAGCGCGGCGGTGGTTGACGGGGCGGGGAGGCTCCCGTGCTTTCAAACACAGCCTGAATGGTCAGGACGAAGCCGGTAAACTTGGGTGAGGTGCTGTAGTCAAAAAGAAAAAACAAATTAACAATTTGAAAAGCAGCCTCAGCCTCAGCACACTCAAAGCTGTTTGTATGTTTGTATAGCACGCTCATCGCTCACGCTGTAGGCCTTCTTCAGGCAAACCGAGTGAACAAAGCCAAGGCCACTTTTCCACCGGTGTTGAACCGGTTCGGTTAGTTTCCCCCGCTTAATATTGATAAATGACGGCCAAAGCATTTAACCCCTTTATTAGTGAGTGCGTGCGTGCGTGGGTCGGGCGGGCGGGCAGGCGGGCACATGCGAGGAAAGTAAGGACCTTGCTTGTGGATATTTCTGTGTGTGTGCGACACACACACACACACACACATACACACACACAGCACAAAGTCAATAGCATAGTGCTGCAAAGCATCCCTCATCAACCGTTCCCTTTCCAGAGGCCTCAGCAGCATACTGTACTATAGTGCTGCATCATTCTTGCTCAAATTCAGAAATGAGATCGCATATAGGTGTCTGAACCCCTTTTGGTGTTAGCATTATGATATAAAATAGCTATTGAAAAATAGCAGATCTACAAGCTCATAGCGCGCCACTGAGTGGCGCGCTACGAGCTTGTAGGTCTGCTATTTTTGAAAAATCGAAGAACCACTGACATAGAAACATAGCTTTTTTTCAGAAAACTGTCGGGATGTAGAAGAACATTTTTAGAATCAGGTCAGAATGGGTTAATTGTGCAGCCCTCTGTACTACAGTATACAGTAGGTCCTGTTATCAGTTCTCACTACAGCACCAACACATTACCACCAGCTGAAACAATCTGCATAACCTGTCTTGGCACACAGCACACAGCCTTTTCACACATTATCCTCCTTGACAGTAAAAGTGCCGGTTATTAATGCCTGGCTGCTACAGTATGTGTGTGACTGTTTAATTTGCATGGCGTAGTGCTTAGTGTTCGCACGAGAGGTGACTGCAAGTACAGGCCTTAATGTAACTGTAAACTGTTGGAAGTCTCTTTTCCAGTTGATTGCAATAGGAGGGGATAGTTGAGGGGATAGGAGAGGCATGAGAGGAGAGAGGGGGCATATGAGGGGCATGAGAGGAGGAGAGAGGAGAGTTGAGGGGATAGGAGAGGCATGAGAGGAGAGAGGGGGCATATGAGGGGCATGAGAGGAGGAGAGAGGAGAATTGAGGGGATAGGAGAGGCATGAGAGGAGGAGAGAGAAGAGGGGACACAGGAGAGGGGTAGAAGGGAGATGAGAGAATAGAGGAGACAGGAGAGGAGCAGGCAAGGACCACATGCCTCACGCCTGGCGTGTGTCAACACAGCAGATCACTCCCAGTCTCACCCATCTCCCACCAAGGTGACTGCGTCCATCAGGCGTAACCCCAGAGGCTAATAGACAGTGTAGGAGGACACAGACACACTGCCCCGGGTGCATCTCTCTGTTAGAGTGGACGCCCTCCCTCCCTGTGTGGAATCCCAGAGTCAGTGTGTCCTTCAATGAAACCCCTGCATGCCAACCATGGAGCTTTTGGTGGCCACCGATGGGGATATAGGGCTGTCTTCTGGACCTATTTTTTCCGCCGAAAGTTCGTTTTTTATACCTGGATATCTTCTGGCCTCGTGCGGACAATAAATAGTTGTGAAGTTTCAATTACTTCGGGGATTGACCAGCAGTTTCTGAGTAAAATGTTGTTAATGTTGAGTACCAATGAGAAATGGGCCAGTAACATAGAAGTGCGATGCATCGTAGAATGGAATGGTCACCTGGTGATTGATAATCACAGAATCGTGAGCCTTTATGAATAGGGAATATTGATCTGATCTACAAGCTCACAGATGCCACTATTTTGGAACATTTTGAACATTCAACACTAGCATGTCTGAGAGGTCATTTTGACCGTTTTTTATTTTTATTTTGAAGTTGATTATCTTTGCCCATGAAGCTTTCAGAACGTTCCCCTTCCATGACCATCATCATCCATCATCATTCCATCATCTCAGAAATGTTTGACATCTGAAACATTTTCTAAATATGAATTTAAAACACATGCTACTTCTGTCTGATTTGACTTCAGACAGGCTAGTGTTAAATAATTGGTAAATGAACAAACACCTTGAACGACGAGGCAATTCAAGGTGCTTTTATACACACAGAACATCAGGCAAAAGGAAACAAGCAATTATACAATAATAGACATTAGGATGCATAAAATAAATAAGAAAAGATGCAGATCCAGTTATCAGAGAGCACACTATTATCTTCACTACGTCCATCCTCTCACAGCAGACACAGCCAGCCCCTCTCCCTCTCTCTCTCTCTCTCTCTATCTCTCTCTCTCTCTCTCTCTCTCTCTCTCTCTCTCCTCTCTCTCTCTCTCTCTCTCCCCCTCTCCTCCTCCTCCTCTCTCTCTCTCTCTCTCTTCCCCCCCCCTCTCTCTCTCTCTCTCTCCCCTCTCTCTCTCTCTCCCTCTCTCTCTCTCTCTCTCTCTCTCTCTCTCTCTCTCTCTCTCCTCTCCCTCTCTCCCTCTCTCTCTCTCTCTCTCTCTCTCTCTCTCCACCCTCTCTCTCTCTCCTGCTCCAATTAACACAGCAT